>NC_088341.1:28217500-28512500 GCF_036884655.1 Musa acuminata AAA Group
AAAGATGTACATGCAACAATCACAGTAGCTGCCACCATCAAGTTGCATTAGATTTTCAAATGCAATTGTTGATTTCATTCATCCCCATGACTTTGAATCTGGTTGTCAATGTTCTTCAACTCCTCAAGACCTTAGTTATTCTTAATACAAATGAAAACCAAGGACCACCGAGTTGAGGATGTTGATATTGAAACTAAGACGGGGACAAATTCTTAGGTGGACCAAATTCATAGCTTTTCCATCGATCATCAACCTTGAATGAAAATGAATGATTGGAATGAGGACAAGGAACACAACCTAAATGACTCGTAGTCTTTGGAATGCAATCCTTAGCCATCCTAATTTCCTATCTCATTTGACTCCGACGAAGTCATGGCTAGCTCTTCTTTCGTTTTGACTTTCTAATATTTGACTCACTTTTTGTCCTCAAATCAATCTTAAATTCTTGTAAATGTCATCTTTTTAATTAAATGAGTATCAAGAAGAGTGTAATGAGTCAAACTTAACATCATACGAAATCTGACTCTTTTAATTTATAGCAATAATGCGAGGTTATTCCTACTTTCTTTTGGATTTAAATCTTGCACATAAATATTTTTCTGACATATTTACGATATATCTGCAACTTCTAAGTTTATAAATTACAAAAAGTTTGGTACGAAATTACCTAAAACAAAATGTTATCGATTTTTTTTTTCGACAAAAAAGTGAAATAATGGAAGGACTCAGTAAATTTGTTTTCCCGAGTGAAATGAGAGCGAGAGGGCTTCACATTTAACAATGTCAAAACAAAGATAACATGAAAATGATGTGACCTGTGGGACGCATATGGATCTTTGATCAGAAATAAGCGTGTAAGTTACACGTGCGAATGATGCACACAACACGCACCCTGAGAGCACATCTGAGCGCGGTGGCGGTGGTGGTGGTGGTGTGACATGCCACCATCATAAGTGGGAAGCGACACACAGCGGGCGAGACACATCCATCTGCCATTAAGCCCACGGCATGGCTTGGCTGTCAGCCAGACACCCTGCTGCGTTCCATGAGGGTAATCATGCCATACCGTGACATGCCCTCCTCAGTCCCCCCACCTTCTGCTGCTTCCTCCTCCGCCTCATGATGTCCAGAGTCTGGTGCTTTCCCCGTCCCCACCCGTGGGCCCCTACATCTCCCCCATGTCAACTTGGGACTTGGGCCCTGCGGGGCCCGCCTTGCGCGTGAGTGCGGGGCCGGCCCCCTCCCCCGAGCACCTTCGCCTCTTACGCCGCGGGGGGTTGTAGGATTAAACCCGAACAAAGAGTTCGTGCGTTTGGGTGTCCTCGATGTGATTGGCCTTTGGTGATCAGTCAGTCGTATTGGGGTGGGGTGGACCTTTCTTTTAGCTGTTCTAAAGATGAGATGTGTGTAATCCCCGTATCAGCAGATGTAGGGGTATTGATATTACAAATGCAGATGTGCAGTCAGAGTGAGGAAATCCAGTAGAGAGCTTAAATGCATCCCGTGGACACGTCCATGATGTTGGCAAAGTTCACATTTTCTCAATTAGGCGGCTATAGTTAAACTATCACATTATCAAGTAATTATTATCATAATTTAAATAACTATGGTAATGATAGTCATTTAATCTCATATGAAAAGTATCATCTGCGTTTGGTTGAAGAATCAAAAGCTCCATGAAGCTATCGTGGGTATGATTAAGAACGTCTAAGGAATAATCCTAGTTAACAACTCTGCAGACCCACCTCACATGTTCATTTCACCGATGTAGCCTCGATCCATCGACAGTAAATGACCATTAAGAAGATTGATTCCACATGAATGACAAAAAAGAATCCTTTGTAAACCACTTAAGTATGTGATGATATATTATTATAAATGGTAGGTGGTGTTGTTGTCGTGTTCCATTCAAATTTAGAAGGTACATTCATATAAAAAGTACTCAATTAACTTCTTGTATAAATCCTTTTATTTTTTTTAAAGTAAATATATATTTCTTTTCTATAATATATATAATCTAAAACTTTTGGAAAAATAAAAAATATTTGTAGTATAGTTGACAAGACAGCAAGGGGGTGGCTCCTTTATATATATATATATATATATATATATATATAT
Organism: Musa acuminata AAA Group; assembly: GCF_036884655.1. Taxonomy (NCBI): domain Eukaryota; kingdom Viridiplantae; phylum Streptophyta; class Magnoliopsida; order Zingiberales; family Musaceae; genus Musa; species Musa acuminata. Next base: position 28,219,619 of record NC_088341.1, read on the forward strand.
ATATATATATATATATATATATTAGTTTAAATCTCTAGCAGGTGAACTACTTCCCTTCCAAGCATAAACAACTCCCTCTTGAATTGCCTTCAGCTCTTAGAATTCCATCCATATGCAATCAGCCAACAAACGAGCAAATCCTTATGATTGACGATGGTGTTATTCCATGGAGTGCTAAACCTTCGTGAGCTGATGTGGCAACAGGAATTAGAACCAAGGAAGAAGAAGGAACACGAATAACCAAGTTGTGGCAGATAGGCACTGCTCCAGAAGAAAAGAAATCTCTCTCAACTTTACAGATCTGAATGGTCAGAAGAAACCCTATCAATTCATGAGTGTGTTCAACTTGGTCTGACATAGGAACCAGAGGCATGCTTTTTTACTTTGTCTACATCAACTTTACCTAATATATCATCACATCATTTCAATAATTGTATGGTCAACTTGAAATATGAATAAACTTTCTGGTTTTGATCTGCTGGTAGCCTGCAAGGGGAGAAAGAAACTTTTGCCACAGGCATGTTATCATGGTATCATTTTTAAATGTATCATAAAATATATATAATTTTTAAATGATAATTTAATTTATTTGATTTATCTTTTCTTTTACTAAAGATTTTTTTTTCTTTTGAGAAAATAAAAATAAAAATTAGCCAACAGCTACAAAAGTATTGAGCATAGCAGCCTTCCCCCAGTTATAATTTTTTCAGTCATAGTCAACAGTCATTACATCCACCTCAAGGAGATACACCCTGAATCCTTCCCCATTTAGCCAATCTATGTGTTTCCCATTAGAATTGCACATAAAATATATAAAACAGTTTGTATAAACCTCACTGGCCAAGACAAAATATCCCTATACAAAATTGATCAACTCTTTAGAATTATACTGACAAGGGTATTAGTTACAGCCGACCAAAGGAATCATCTCATATACCCTAAAAATATTAACTATGGAATTTGAGAAGACTATGGGCTAACTCATTATAAATAAGAATATTATCATATATATCTCAATTCAAAATAAAAAAATTGATCCACCAATCCATTAAGAAGGAGATTGATCCTATTAGCAAGAATATTTGATAAGAATTTATAAATAATATTACATAGAGTAATCCACCTAAAATCTTTAAATTTCTTTTTTAGAAATGAACACTTAAGTAGATTCTTCCCAAAGCAACTAGGATCTCTCTTTGGACTCTTGCCTTTTCTCATTTATTTTAGAACACTATGAATTTCATAGCAAGTGATAGGTTGGATGAGGAATACAATCTCATCAAATTATCCTAATACATTGGCTCCAATCAACATTGCTCCGGCAAATTTCATATATTATCATATTACTTAATAAAATAATTAGAAATATCATGGTGATTAGAAATTTGGCATAGAATATGATTCTTAAGTTTTCTTTTTTAAATATCTATGGAAATAGTTAGTATTCCTATCCCTCCCTCAATCTAAGATATTTTAATTTTGTTTCACCAAATAAGTATTGTTATCTATTCAAAGCTTCTATCTTATTATACATAAAAGATATAGTGACATTATTAATACTCTCCTTAAGTTCTAAATTAGTAATACTATGGATGGTTTTCCTAATAGCTTTGTTTAGGTTATCCACACTCATATAGTTCGAACGACTCAATGTTACAAACAAAACTTTAAGCAAGATATTCGATGTAATGTTTACATATATTTGTCTTTCAATTTTTTTCATACTTTAAACAGTATGTTGAGGGCTTGCAATAGGTTTAGTAACTCCATTTTAATTAGATTTTGTAATTATTTCATGTGAATATAGATTGTATAGTTGTATAAAGGCAAAACCGTCCAGAAATAAATTATCCAAGTAGTTATTTTAAGGGTTTTCTAGTTTCGTAAAGTGGTGTAGACTATTAACCAGTACAACACCCAAGAGTTATCTGGATGGCACATGGCTCGATGAGTTTTTAGGGTAGTTTCTATGGTTGGTTCATTGCATTATTCCACTGCAATGTCATGTGAGCATTTATAGAGACTTTTGATCATGACAAACCATATTGGACTCTTTATTGCATGATCATTCAAAGCATACAAATTCTATGTTTATAATTTGCATTGCCTATCAAAGTGTCTGTTAAAATTATTATTTGTGGGATCCTGAGTTAAATACTTTCTTTAATTCGTCTTCTCTTTTGCAGGTTCTTAAGAGACCATAAGATATTTCAAAGAGACTGACTCTTTATGGATGGATACGCAAGGGTGTTGTACAACTTAGGCAAAACTAGCTAAGTTTGTTGATAGATAATATTAGAGTATGACAAGCATACTTAGAAACACTTGACATGCAAATGTTGGGGATATAGAGGGGTTGGTTTGAGAGCAACTAGAGAAGCGAGCATAGAGAGGTGTATGGAAAGGAGCTGCTTAGAGAAGTGGGCATCTGAAATTGATATTCATATGAATTGTCAACCCTTCGCATAAGAGGCACCACGAGGATAAGTGAGTTGAGAAAAACGTGTAGTGAATAAAACTTGGGATGATTGAGTTTGAGTTATGACTCGATATCGACAATCAAACTTGATGGTGCTCAAGGCAAGTGAGGCGCTTGGCAAACGATAAGATCATGTAAGAAGGGATGAGTTGCTCAACGATCGAAATAGTTGTACAAAACTCACAAAGATTTAATTCAAATAGTTAAGTTTAGATAACATAAAAGATACAAATTTATATTTAAATAAATATATTATGATAAAAAAATATTAGGATTTAATTTTTTTATTATTTAGAAAAACTTATATTCTATCTTTTGATCAATATAAATAGGTACTCTTAGATCAATCCAAAGCATTATATATTAGAAATACTCTTAGTTCATTTTACTAATCTCTTCTCGTTCTCCCTGATATTTTCTAGAAAAGTAACTAAGTGTAGTATCAAAAGTATGCTAATAAAAAAAAAAGAAGATTAGTAGATCAAAAAAAAAAAAAAAGAAGATGGCCAGTATTGGAATAAATGTTTTTAATTAACTTCTTCCTATAGTCAAATATGATAACTATCAATTTTGGGCTATTAAGATGAAAACTCTATTTATTTCACAAGGATTATGAAATTTGGTAGAGAATGATTTTATTAAGTATGATTTACAGAATCCTAATATTGCTAATATCAAAGAGCTTAAATGAATAAGAATATACAAAAGATGCAAGAGCCCTTTATATACTATAATAAGCAATAGATGAATCCATAAATCATATTAGCATCAATATCAATAGAAGCTTGGAAAATATTAAAAAAAAAATTGGAGGCATAAATAAGGTAAAAATTTTATGGTTTCAAATTCTTCTGACGTGAATTTAAAACTCCTATAGTGAAAGATTTTGAATCTATTACTAATTTCTTCTTAAAAGTATATTTTATTGTGAACCAAATGAGATATTATGATAAAAACTTAAAAGATCAAATTGTTGTAGAAAAGGTTTTATGAAGTATTTATCTCTAAAATTTGATATGATTTCTAGTGCTATAGAAGAAGCTACCGATATAAGTATATTATCTATTGATGAATTAATGAGCTTTTTTTAATTTATGAATAAAAAATAAATAAATCTTTAGATAAAACTTCAGAACATGCTCTTCAAATGAAGATCGATTAAAAGAAGAATTAAAAGAAAATTTTAGAAATCAAATCTTAAGAGAGAGATCAAAATGGTAGAGGATGTGATCAATCAAATGAGGTTAAAGGAACTCTAATGAAGGTAATGTAGAAACCCATTAATATTTTTGTTACAAAAAAATTAGATATATTGAAAAAGATTGTTGGTAAAAAAATAAAAATCTAAAATTTTCTTTCTGTTTATACTATAAAAAATATGGTCATATTAAAAAAGATTAATGGAACAAAAATTAAGCAAATTATTATAACAAAAATAATAGTAAAAAAAAGTTGAAGAAAATATTCTTTTTATGGCATAAAAATATTCCAGATCTGTTTAGTTTTTGGATAATAGATGCAGTAATCATATAACAAAGGATAAAAGTTTATTTTAAAAACTCAATAATTGAATCAAATATATAGTATAGATGGGAAATGACAATAGGGTTTAAGTGATAAAAAAGGAATAATTACTATGAATACCAAATCTAGTAAAAAATTTATCGATAATATGATATTTATTGTTCGTTTAAAATAAAATCTTATTAGTATAGGGCAATTGATGAAAAGGGATATTTATTATTTTTTATAATGAAAAATATGATTTATGATAAGAAAATCAAAAAATTGATAGCAACTATAAAGATGATAAAAAAAATAAAGTGTTCCCTTATTATTTTTGAATTTCTCTTTACTTGCTACTATTACTAATAAATCGATATTATGATATAAAAGCTATTATGATCATCTGAATTTTTGTAGGTCTATATAAACTATCTCACATAATGAATCTTTTAAGATTTAAATTGATAAGAAGATACCTCAGAGTAAGGCTAAAATTGATGAAAGTTCTAATGAAAGCGATGAGGAGCCATAATTGAAGAAGTGAAAAATTTTATATTCTGTTCCATTCTGTGCCATAAATCTGTTACAAAGATTGTCGAGAGCACCAATAGTGATAAAGATGAAGATAATAGCTCTGAAGAAAGTTATGATAATAAATATTTAAAAAAGTAACATGCTAAGAAGTCTCAAGCATCAAAAGACAACGTTAGTTTTGACGAGTCTTTTGAGGAAAGAGAAGATAAGCAACTATTGAAGACTTTGAAGAAGGTTAAAGATGCAAAAATGGTGGAGGCAACTCTTAAGAGTAAAATATAAACTATTATAAAGTTTGAAATAAAATGACCCAAAACTCATGTTAATAAAGACAACTTCAAGCTATAACTATTTGAATTAAGCTGGTGTGATAAAATTAATTCAAATAGTTAGGATTAGATAAAATAAAAGATAAAAAATATATATTTAAATAAATAGATTAGGATGAAAAGATTTATTGGGATATGATAATTTTTTTATTATTTTATAAACCTTGTAGTCTATTTTTTAATTAATATAAATTGGTTCTCTTTGGATCAATCCAAAGCACTACAGATTGGAGATACTCTTGGTTTCTTCTATTATTATCTTTCCTTTCTTCTTGAAGTTTTATAAAAAAGCCAACAAGTGTGGTATCAAAGCCAACATGGTGGATTGTTTGTAGTCATCCCAAGACGATTAAAACTAAACGTCATGAAATATTAAAACTTTTTTTTTAACATAAGAAGTATACGTTCATAGGAGGCTGAAGCGTGTAATAAATTTAGAGTCACAATTGGTGTGATATGGATTATATTAATAAAGAGTCACAAGTGATTTAGGCAGAGTTGTTTTCGTGGTTGGAAGACTTGTGTTGCTTTTGTTAATGACATACGCATGTTCACAAAAAGATTGTGTAGAAGTATTTTACATGGTAATTAAATAATTAGATTAGTGATCAATCATATAAAAGGCAAACCAAGCATCGATCAGTCCTATGATCCCAATGGTTGGACTCGATTATAGAGGCCACAGTATATTTATATTTGGTTTTTGAATTTGCTGTGGGCAAACCTAATGATATATGGGGTTCCTGACAATGCAGAACATGAGAAATTTTCAACTGTAAGCTTTAGTTTTAGAAGTTTTATTTGGATCCGTAATTCAGTCAGGAGTTAAAAGACTGTCTATCTTTAACATCATCATGCAATGTGCTTTATCCTTCCATAACTCTCAAGACTGTCATGCGAACTATCGAACATATTATTGATCGATGACATTACTTGATGAGTGTTTCAGGGGACGTCCGTTCCACTAAGATGAGCTCTGCTAATAAATAGGGTGGGTTTTCAGAAGTGGGCAAGCATTCAATTTGGCATCTCTCTTCAATTATCGTATCTTATTTTCATCTTTAACTAAGCATGAGATTCCAGTGGATCGATCTATTGACGACGTGGATGCATGAGACTTGCAGTGGGATATGTCCGGGATAAAATATAAAGCCAACATTAAAAAGTTCTATCCAATCACGTGATCCTCTTTTTGTGGATCCAACATCGATGCATCAGTTGGGCCAGCTGTAGATCCAAGTAGAATAGATAGAGAACACAAATGGTGGCCTCAATTCTTTTCTAGGTTCAACTTTTATGGAAACCCTATTTCCAATCATAACTTTAACTTGGACGCAAATGCTAACATGAACATGAAAGCCAATTCACTAAGCGGCATCTTTTGTTAGAATATGTGGTCCTTTTATAATTGAATAAGATATATAACAGAATAACTAATTGGGTTCCGTTTAGATATCGATTCCTCGAAGATATCCTTGCCTATAAAAGGACAGAAGAATCTCTAGGGATTGAGGGTGTGTTAGAGCGTCATAACGTTGGCACGTATAGACGCACCTCTCCGTTGAGGGATTCAGTTACGCACGTATATGCGGGCATTACAGAATCCGTCCACGTGACGGCATTACAGAACCCGTCCACGTGATGGCATTACAGAACCCCGTCCGTGCGACGGTATCACAGAACCCCGTCCGTGCGACGGCATCGTAGAACCCGGTCGCACACGGCCAGAACCCGTCCATGCGACGGTCGGCCGCACGTAGGCAGACAGCCCAGGTGGCGGCCATCCGTGAGTAGGTCGTGCACAGGCGACGGCCGCGTGCTGGCAGCAGCCACCCGCGGGCAGGAACCGCCGCAGCGGCAACGGCCGCGCGTGAGTAGTAGCAACCCTGCGGCGGTAGCGCCGTGGCGGCAGTGGCCGCGCACAGGCTAGAACTGCCGCTGGCAGCCGCGTACAGGCGGCCGGGCCGCAGGCAGCAGCGGCAGCGCCGCTCGCGCAGGCGACGACGGCGATGGCAGATTAGGGTTTTGGCATATTTACGTTTTTGCCCTCGAGGCTAGGGTTTTTGAAAAATTACAGTTTTACCCTTTTCAAATATCGTAATTACAGTTTATGTTCTGTGAACATATTTATGGTTTTGCCCTCGGGTCTAATTTCTGCCAAATTACAGTTCTACCATTCGCATATTTTCGATTTATATCCTATCAAATATTTTCAGTTTTTATCATTATGAAATTGAGAAATTTAGGTTATATTCTCAATTATAAAATTGATAAATATCATTTATTATAATTATGATTAATTTTAATCATGATTATATTTTTGATTATTTGATTGGATTTAATTTTGATTAATAAAAAAACTATAAATTATGGTTTATTTTATGATTTTCTCATATGAATTATTCATTATATATGTGGTAAATAAAATTAAAATTTAATTATTATTTTTAGAATTTTCATTTATTTATTCACATGTATATGCTTGAAATTATCATATGAGTTTTATTAAAGTTCAATAATTATTATGGTTATTTATTATTGAACTACTTAGCATTAATATTCAATAATTATTATTGTTATTTATTATTAAATTACTTTGATTAATGTTCAATAATTGTTATGGTTATTTATTATTGAACTGCTTTACATAAATGTTCAATAATTGTTATGGTTGTTTATTATTGAACTGTTTTACATAAATATTCAATAATTATTATGGTTATTTATTATTGAACTGCTTAGCATTAATATTCAATAATTATTATTGTTATTTATTATTGAATTGCTTTGCATTAATGTTCAATAATTGTTATGGTTATTTATTATTGAACTGCTTTACATAAATGTTCAATAATTATTATTGTTATTTTATTATTGAACTGCTTAACAAAATTAAAGAAATATTGATGAATATTATTTGTAATTTATTTCCCTAAGTTTTATCTGACTAGTAGCTGCCAAAGTGGCCTAGGATGATAAACTTTTGTGATATGAATTACAATAAAAGTTTTGTCATTTTATAGGACATTTTTATTTTATATTATTGCATTAGTCTTGTAGCCACCAAAGTGACCTAGACTAATGACTTATAAAATAATATTAAGGAAATAATATTCATAATGGTATATATAATTAGGAGATTTAGATAATCCCAAAAGAGAATCTAATTCAAATAATTATGTGATGGGGTAGGATGATACTATTTTAGATATCCTTGCAGTTTAGGGTTGTATACCCAAAGGTAACAATACCTATTCCTCAAGGATGGTATCAGTCCTCCATAAATATTCTTGAGTGAACACTAGATATGTCAATATTTCACCCAAAGGTGTAATATAGATGATATCAATAGTTCATCAATTTTTTGACAAACTCAAAGCATTAATGTTGTTATATATTTTTTGCAGTGGTACTTATATGTATATACATTCATATGCTTCTAGTGTCCCTGTACTTTCTGGATCAAATTATTCAGAATGGTTAGAGCATGCGCAATTCACACTAGGTGTATTAGATCTTGATCTAGCATTACTTATTGAAAAGCCTGCAGACTTGACTGATGAAAGTACTGCAGAACGGAATATTTAAATGTTATTGAAGACAGATTTAAATCTGCTGATAAGTCATTGGCTGGCACATTGATGAAAGAATTGACTACTGCTCAGTATGATGGTACTCGAGGAATTCAGGATCACATCCTCAATATGGCTGACAAAGCTGCAAAACTTAAAACATTAGGCATGAATGTTGATGAATCTTTCCTTGTGCAATTTATTCTCAATTCTCTTCCTTCTCAGTTTGGCCCATTCAAGATTCACTACAATACAAATAAGGATAAGTGGGACTTGAATGAGTTGACTAGCATGTGTGTTTAGGAAGAATTGAGATTAAGGCAGGAAAATTCATATAATGTCATGACGACTACTCAAGGAGGTGGTAATAAGAAAAGAAAGTTGAAGCATCATCCATCAAAGAGATTTGCTAAGTCTGTAAATATTAAACAGACTAATGAAAAGAAAGCCTTTACTGTAAAGTGCTTCTTTTGTGGCAAGAAAGGATATGTGAAGAAGGATTGCATTAAACACAAGACTTGGTTCGAAAAGAAATGTATTAACTCGACCTTTGTATGTTTCGAATCAAACATTATAGAAGTTCCTTCTAACACTTGGTGGATAGATTCCGATACTTCAACTAATGTTACAAATAACATGCAGGGATTTCTTTCAATTCGGAAACCAAAAGAACATGAAAGATTCATCATTATGGGAAATCGTCTTAAAGCGAAAGTGATATCAATGGGAACTTATCGTTTACGCTTAGAGACGAGTCACTTGATGGATCCTGTTGACACATGTTATGTCCCTACAATTTCTAGAAATTTGATTTCTCTTTCTAGAATTGATGAGTTAGGATATTGTATTTCTTTTGGTAGTGGCAAACTCAACATATTTTACGATTCAATAAAAGTTGGTTCTGGAATTCTTTGTGATGGTTTGTACAGAATTAATTTGGATCTTGAGTTTGCAAAGACACTAATGACCCTGCAATCAAGTGTTGGATTGAAACGTAGTTTCAATAATGAAATATCTTCTATATTGTGGCATAGACGATTGGGGCATATCTCCAAGGAAAGAATTGAAAGATTAGTGAAGGATAATATTTTGGAACATTTAGACTTCACTGATTTTGATATTTGTATAGATTGCATTAAGGGAAAGCAAACTAAACAAATAAAGAAAAATACCACAAGAAGTAAAGAACTCCTTGAGATTATTCATACTGATATCTGTGGACCACTCCATATTCCTTGTTTTAGTGGAGAAAAATATTTCATCACATTTATAGATGATCTGTCTAGATATGGCAAAGTTTATCTAATACATGAAAAGTCTCAAGCCGTTGATACTCTTGAAGTATACATAAATGAGGTTGAGAGACAATTAGATAGAAAAGTTAAAATTGTCAGATCTGATAGAGGTGGTGAATTTTATGACAGATATGATGGATCTGGTCAGAATATTGGCCCTTTTGCTAGATTCCTAGAACAACGGGGAATTTGTGCTTAATATGCATTACCAGGTGTGCCACAGCAGAACGGTGTTGCTGAAAGGCGAAATCGTACTCTGATGGATATGGTTAGGAGCATGATGAGTTATTCCTCTATACCTGAGTCGATGTGGGGTGAAGCTCTTAGGACAGGTATGTATATCTTGAACAGGGTTCCTAGTAAGTTAGTTTCATCGACTCCATTTGAGTTATGGACCGGTAGGAAGCCCAGTCTAAGACATTTACATATTTGGGGATGTCCTGCAGAGATAAGAGTATTCAATCCACATGAAAAGAAATTGGAGCCAAGAACTATTTCAGGATATTTTATTGGTTATCTAGAAAAATCCAAGGGATACAGATTTTATTGCCCTAATCATAGTATGAGAATAGTAGAATCTGGTAATGCAAAATTCCTAGAAAATGGCGAAATCAGTGGGAGTGAAAAATCTCGAAGGGTTAATTTTGATATTGAGGAGATTCGGGTTAATTCTCCCATATCATCTCTTGTCCGAGAGATTATTGTTCCTCAAATCAATGAGAGTATTGATGAGGGTGAACAACAAAATAACATCCAAGAACTCTCACATGATGTTGATGTCGCCGCTGATGATCTTGTAGAACAATCACAATTGGCAGATTTGAGAAGATCTCAAAGGAAAAAGAAACATGTCATTTCTGATGATTATGTTATATATCTACAAGAATCAGATTATGATATAGGAATAAAAAGAGACCCCTTATCGTTTTCACAAGCCATAGAAAGTAACGATTCTGAAAAATGGTATGATGCAATAAAAGAAGAGTTAAAATCAATGGTACAGAATGATGTCTGGGATCTTGTTGAATTGCCCAATGATTGTAAAAGAGTCGGTTGTAAATGGGTCTTTAAGACAAAACGTGACTCAACGGGCAATATCGAACGATATAAAGCCAGACTTGTGGCCAAAGGTTTTTCTCAGAAGGAAGGCATCGACTATAATGAGACTTTTTCTCCTGTTTCTTAAAAGGACTCATTGAGAATCGTTATGACATTAGTAGCTCATTATGATCTTGAGTTGCATCAGATGGATGTGAAAACAGCATTTCTGAACAGGGATCTAGATGAGGAAATCTATATAGAACAACCCGAAGGATTCATAGAAAAGGGAAAAGAAAGTTGGGCTTGTAAACTTAAGAAATCCATTTATGGCCTTAAACAAGCTTCCAGACAATGGTATATAAAGTTTCATAATACCATTACTTCCTTCGGATTTAATGAAAATACTGTTGATCAGTGTATATACCTGAAGGTAAGTAGGAGCAAGTTTATTATATTGATCTTATATGTGGATGATATTTTACTTGCCAGTAGTGATCTTAGTTTATTGCATAAAACCAAGATATTTCTCAACAAGAACTTTAAGATGGTTGATATGAATGAGGCATCTTATGTTATTGGCATTGAGATATTCAGAGATAGATCTCAAGGATTATTAGGATTGTCTCAGAAAGGATATATTGATCGTATCTTGGAGAGATTTAATATGCAACTTTGCTCAACCAATGATGTACCTATTACTAAAGGTGAAAAATTCAGTCAAAACCAGTGCCCAAGAAATGACTTAGAAAAGAATCAAATAAAGAATATTTCTTATGGATGCGCAGTTGGAAGTCTATTATATGCTCAAACCTGTACAAGACCAGATATCAGTTTTGTAGTTGCAATGCTGGGAAGATATCAAAGCAACCCAGGAATGGAACATTGGAAAGCTGCAAAGAAAGTAATGAGATATCTACATGGGACAAAAGATTATATGCTCACATATAGGAGATCTGATCAGCTTGAAGTAACTGGATATTCAGATGCTGATTTTGCAAATTGCCTCGACAGTAGGAAGTCCACTTCAGGATTTGTATTTATGTTAGCTGGTGGGGCAATTTCTTGGAAAAGTGCAAAGCAATCGCTTATTGCATCATCAACAATGGAAGCTGAATTTGTGGCATGCTTTGAGGCCACAAATCAAGCTTTATGGCTACGAAATTTTATCTCAGGACTTGGTGTGGTCGACTCAATTGCCAAGCCGCTGAAGATATTTTGTGATAACACCGCAGTAGTTTTCTTCTCTAAGAATGGCAAGTACTCTAGTGGTTCCAAGCACATTGAGATAAAGTACTTGGTGGTTAGAGAAAGAGTCCAGAAACAGTAAGTGTCAATTGAGAACTTGAGCACCACTATAATGATTGCTGATCCATTGACAAAAGCCTTATAGTGCAAAATATTCAAAGAACATGTTCTTAGAATGGGGCTTGTGAGCAAGTCATAAAGGATATGGTGATGCATGTTTACGTGGATGCTATTATTGACATTTTACTTAATTAAAGTTATCTGTTTCTGCTATCCTGTTTACATTTATGTTTATGCATATTATGGTTGAATGTAATAACAGGATTGTCTTGACAAGACAAATTACAAGGGTCATTATGGACTATGTTAGGAAAGACTAACAATGTTGTGGTACATAGAAGGGAGTATGACATTGATGAAATACAACCGCTATGACTCGCATTGATAGTTGGACTTAATATAGTATTATTGTGTTTATTGGACTTATTGGTATATTTTTAAAACATGGCCATGTATAAAATGCCTATAAAAGGACAGGATCTCTCTGTTGAGGGATTCAGTTATTCTCCTCGACTCTCCCCCAAAACCCTCTCCCCAAATCCATCAATCAGTGTAGGTCCTGTGAAAGGATAGGAAGAGAGGAGAAATGGTCTACTCTCCTTGCACTCCTTCAGATTGCGTGCGATTGGATTAAAGACGGTCGGATTAAAGACGGTGCTTGCAACTATTTTGGATTAAAGACGGTGCTTAGCAGATCAACGAGATCTCTGAACATATGACATCAAAAGGTATGCATTGTATAATTAGATCTATGCATTGATTTCAATCCTGGCATATAGGTTATTTCCGTATTATTGACATAGCATAATTACAGATCTTTATGTTTACACTTCTTGCTTTGGCAGAGCTCACGGTGGAAAATTAACTTGACAAGATGAATCCTAGTCTTAACAGCATTTAGTGGGAACGGCCATAGCTTTGAGTGGAGAAGCCATGATCAAGGTGAGTCCAAACTTCTCCTCCATGTCCAAATCCCCTGGCTCTACCCCTTCCGGCAGCCTCCACTCGAACCTCTGCAGCATGGACGCCAGCATGAGGTGCACCATCCGGTACGCCAATGGCAGTCCGGGGCAGATCCGGCGTCCCGCTCCGAACGGTATGAGCTCCAAGTCGCGGCCCCAGAAGTCCACCTCCCTGTTCAAGAACCTCTCCGGCAAGAACTCCTCCGGCTCCGTCCACGCGCTGCTGTCTCGCCCGATCGCCCAGACATTGATGAGCACCCGCGTGCCCTCCGGTATCTCGTAGCCGTGCAGCTCCACGGTGGCTTCTGCTAAGCGAGGCAACAGAAGTGGCGCCGGTGGGTGCAGACGCAGCGTCTCCTTGACCGTGGCTTGCAGGTAGGGGAGTGAACCGATGTCCGCTTCCTCCACTGCTCTTTCGAAGCCGATAACTCGGCCGATCTCCTCACGCACTTTCGCCATGGTCCGGGGATTACGAAGCAGCTCCGCCATAGCCCATTCCACGGTTCTCGAGCTCGTGTCGCTCCCCGCCACAAATATGTCCTGCCAAATCAAAGCCATTTCGTGGTTTAGATGTTGTAGGAATAGAGTTTGCCCCATCACCGTTACTCGTTCGAGAATGTATCCTCACCGAAAATAAAGATTTCAGTGCTTGTCGATCGAACTTGGTGCCGTCTCCCTGCACTTGGTGTTCGAGGAGCTCATCCAGGAAATCATTGCGGGCGGTGGTTCCATCTCGTTCCCTGTGTAGCCGCCGATCTATTTGCTCATCGAAGATGTCATGCAGCCTCTTGAAGTATTTGGTGGAACGGCGACGAATGCCCTGCGGGTCGAGCTTTGCGAGCAGTGGGAAGTAATCGGACAGGTTCGCCCGCCCAGCTTCCTCCGTGATCCCCTCCACCACTTGCTTGAATTCTTGCGCGGACTCAGCGTAGAGATCAACGAGATCCACGGAGAAGACGGTGCGAGAAATTAAATTCAGCGTGGTGCTGAACGCCACGCGCCCGACGTGAACCAGCATGCCCTTCGACGTGCTGTCAGAGATGTACTGCATCAGTTCCTGTACCTTTTCGCGCCGAAGGGACTGGTAGCTGTCGAGTCTTTGTGCAGTAAAGAGCTGGGTTTTACAGATTCTACGCAGTTTCCGCCATCGTTGGCACGGCGGAAGCCACACCATGGAGGCCTCGCTCTGGTCCAACACGCGAACAGCTTCTGGGATCCAGCGACTGGAGAGCACTGCATCGTTCTTCTGCAGGATTTCTCCTGCCATTTCCGGGGAGGAGACGAACACGGTGGTCACTCGACCGAGGCGGAGGGTCATGACAGGGGAATAGAGCTTGGCGAGGCGGGCGAGGGACCGGTGGGGTTTGTCACCGAGCTCGAACAGGTTGCCGACAACTGGGAGTGGAGTCGGCCCAGGTGGAAGCCGCTTGCCGCCGGACTTCGATGACCTCTTTGTGGCTCTAGAAAGAAGAAGAAGAAGAAAAAGGACGGAGACACCGAGAGAAAGAAGCAGCCACAGAGAGGACTCCATCACGACTACAGAGAAGGGAACCACCAAGACGAAGGTGGAGGGGATAAAGGTGAGCCATATACGTAAGCGTCTTGGTCTCCGAAGTCTTTTAGCCGCCACAAGGCGAAAAGATGTAGGAAATTTAATTATACTCTCAGGTGGCCAAATCTTCTGCCCTACCAGAGTTGTGCTGAGATAGCCCCGCATTCCTATCCAATCACAAGTTAGGTGGACTCGATTAGCTAAGTAGATGTTGCAATAACGCGATTCCAGACTTTCCTATCGCAACACAGGGAATTGGTACGAGGAGCAATCACGTGAATCACGTAGTCAATAAGATATTAAGGAAAGCACTATGTTTGTGTACGAATATGGATGAACGAGCCACGTTGACACAATTATTAATTGGGAACAAATATAAGAGATTAGTCTCCAATCACAAGTTAGGTGGACTCGATTAGCTAAGTAGACGGTATCATAACGCAATTCCACACTTTCCTGATCGCAACACAGAGAATTGGTAAGAGGAGCAATTAGGTGAATCACATTGTTAATAAGATATTAAGAAAAGCACTATGTTTGTGTAAGAATATGGATGAACGAGCTACATTGACACAATTATTAATCGGGAAGAAATATAGGAGATTATGACAAGAAAGTCGTCGTTGACCAGCAGCAAATGTGGAAAAAAAAAAGATCATATTTTTCACACTGTACATAAATCGTATGTTTTTGATTTGGTAATAATACCTTAAATTTTATCACAGCAAAAGAATAACTTGCAAACCCATCTCATGTTTAAAATCTATCACAACAGCAACAACAATACACCAGTAAAATCCTACCGCTTTGAGGATGATTTGATAGATGCTTTGTTATCTCAATAAGTTTAGAGAATTTAATTTTTTATTTATAATTTTTATTAATATTTTTTAGATCTTTTTTTTTGCCTCTCCTCCTATCATTAATGCTAAATTAAATATTTTACCTCTTCTATCGTATTTATAGATCCCCCGGTCACATATTTATATCATCTTAAATAATTTTATCTTATTATATATTTTATTAAAATAATATCTAATTATTTATAAATAAAAATATTTTTTTAAAATTTTAAAGTAACTTCATATATCCACCTCAATATTCAAATCTCAACTACAAACTTTATATATATATATATATATATATATATATATATATATATATATATATATATATATATTATTACTTAACTATCCAACATTAAGATCCAAACAATGTTGTTAGTCTAATAACTATTTTATAAAATATTTATTTTAACTTCAAAACTATCCAAAATTCATATAAGACTCGGAATGTTCCTCATCATTTTAATTATTATATTTTTTTACTTTATAAATAATCTTCCTCCTTATCATTTTACCTTGACATACTCATATACTAAAAGAAAAATTAAATATACATATCGTTAATAATATCAATATAATCAATGGTTAAAACATTTTTTAAGCGCTCAATAAAAATCATATATAAATATTTACTTTTCTATCTATACTTTTATTATTAATTATTTTAATAAATAATCTTTCTTTTCGCTATTTAATTTGTCTAATTGAATGATAATTTTCTCTTGATTTTTTAATATTCATAACTTGATATTTATTTCATATGATTTCCTTGTATTTATTAATTATATACTTAATCACCAAATTGATTTTTTGTTATATATTTTATGTGATGATTTGAACATTGATGTAAAGGAAAAAGAATTATACCATATTATCATTCTATTCTTTTTTACAATAACAAAGGGGGGAAAGAATTACTAGCTTGCATATTTCAAAGAGAAGCAAAAACTTACTAGCTTGCATATATCAAAAGAGAAGTAAAATTTACTAACTTGCACATTTTAAGAAGAAGCAAAAACATACAAACTTACACATCTCAAGAGAAGCAAAAATTGCTAGCTTGCACATCTCAAAAGAGAAGCAAGAATTGCTAGCTTAAATATCTTAAAAAAGAAGTAAGAATTGCTAACTTACATATATCAAGAGAAGCAAAAATGATTAATTTACACATCTCAAAAATATTGCTAGCTAGCATATTTAAAAAACTTGCTAGTTGCACTTTTCTCTTTTTTATTGATGATAAAAGGGGAGAAGTATACTTTGATGATTTTTAAAATTATGATAATTTAAAATTATGTATGCAATACTCATGATTTTATGATGCATGCAATGATGTAAGAGTCACCATCATCATAATTATTTTGACTTGAATTCAAAGATATTATGATTAAAATATTATCATTTTTTAAATTTAAATTTATTTCAATATGTCATATAGACAAGAAGAGTTTAGTTAAAACTACATCATTAATTGGTTATCATAATAAAAATAAAAAATTATTAAATCTTAGATTTTGATAATGAAATCGATTGATGAAGTTATGATCTAATTGTTAGGACTGAAACCAGCATTAAGATAAGGGGGGGGTGGGGGGGGTGAATTAGTGCTTATGAAAAATTATGTCAATTCGAAAATATCGTTCGAGAAAACTTGTATCGGAAAGATGAGTTTAACTTAAAAACGCATTCGTAAGAATAGTGAAAGTAGTAAGTAAGTAAATTAATTTTCAATATGAGAATGAAAAACAGAACAGAAATTTAAACCGAGTACATCAGATTTATAGTGGTTCGATCGTCGTGACCTATGTGTTAGGATCAAGAGCACTAAGAGGGAGGGGGGGTGAATTAGTGCAGCGGAAAACTTTCGACGATTAAAAAAGTGTTCGTACGATAAAAGTGATTTCAGTAAGAAAGCCGATTCGTAAATCACTTTAACTTTTGATTAAGCGAGATGCAGCAAAGATATAAATGCAGTTTGCAGTTATGGTTCAAATCAGATAGTAGGCGCAAACTGAAATATGATATTCGTACGAAAAAACTGATTTACGTCTAAATGCTGATTCGTAAATCACTTGATTAAGCGAGATGCAGTTAAAGCAAGGATATAAAGGCAGTTTGCAGTTATGATAGAAATCAAAACGTAAGCGCAAACTGAAATATGATGATCGTACGATAAAACCGATTTACGTCTAAATGCCGATTCGGAGAGTGCAAAGCTTGAAACCCAATCGTATATGCGCAGAAAGCAATAAGCTTTTGAGGAGGTTTGCAGTAAAGATAATATGCTCAAAGTAAATGCAAACCGAGATTTAGAGTGGTTCGGTCAATCTTGACCTACTCCACTTTTGGCTTCCTCCACCGACGTCAACTAGAGGCCTTCCTTCAATAGGCGAAGGCCAACCACCCTTTTACAGTTTCACTCCTTTTGACGGGCTTAGGAGACAACCATTACAGAATTTTCTCTCCTCTATTTAAAGATCAGAACTTAGAAGAAAAGAGGGAGAAGAACTTTTGGCCTTTACAACAATTTTGAGCTCTAAGAATCACAGAATAAGATCAGGATTTCGGTGTGTTTTTTATGCCCTTTCAGTGTTGAATGGGTGGGGTATGTATAGGCCCCAACCCAGTTTGAATTTGGAGCTCAAAACTGTCAATTCCCGAAATTCTGGGATCTGGCGGTTGCACTGCCTGACTGAGGCGGTTGCACCGCTTGGCAGAGCTCGAAGACTGAGCCTCTGGGCGGTGCCACCTCTGTCAGGGGCGGTTGCACCTCCTACCAGAGCTCGAAGACCGAGCTCAGGCGGTGCCATCGCCTGACTGAGGCGGTTGCACCGCTCAACCAGAGCTTAGAGATCGAGCCCAAGCGGTGCCACCTCCTGGCTGGGGCGGTTGTACCGCCTAGTCTCGCTCGGAGACTGAGCCTAGGCGGTGCCACCGCCTGGCTTAGGCGGTTCAACCGTCTGGCAGAAATCAGGGTCCGAATGGGTTGATCCATTCGGCCCAATTTTGGTTTTTCAGGGGCCCAATTGCCCCAAGATTAAGTTAATGGGATCACCTCCCATTTCCAACTTAATCATTGTGCTAACTACGATATTTCCTAAGACATTTACTGCAACTTGCTTCGGTGCGTCAATCGCTTCTTCCGGCGAGCTTCCGGCGAACTTCCGTCGATCATCCGATGAACCCTCGGTGATGCTCCTGCGGACTTCCGGCAAACTCCTGGACTTGCGACGATCCACTTGGCGAGTTCCGACGAGCTTCTTTGGCAAGCTCATGGACTTCTCCGATTTGTTCCCGCAGAACCTCCGACGACTGTCCGAACTTCCGTCGAACTCTTGAACTCCCAACGTGATCATTGTCTTGACTCCGGCACAACTCCTGCTGCATATCTTATTTTCATCGTAGTTAATCCTACACACTTATCTCAATATATAGATTAGATAACAAATGACAATTGACTTCATCATCAAAATCCGAGATTCAACAATCTCCCCCTTTTTGATGATGACAATCAATTGATAATGGAGTTAACCTTAACTCCTCCTGTCTATATGCCATACTTGAGATAAGTCATTCTTGAATTCAAAACCTTTGAATTCAAGAGACATATTGATCATTTAAACTTATCAATACTCCCATCATAATTCCCATCATGATGTTTCTATCTGAAGATGATGTCAAGGCTTGACATTCATTTTCAAATTTTACATAACAAGTTTGAATGATGGTAATAGTAGCAATTCATCATATTGTAAGATATCAACATGTAAAACTACGAAGTAAGATTTTGATATCATTACATGATACAAACAAGGCATAATGCAAATTATAGCAATCATAGCATCAATTCATATATCGCTTGGTGATGCAAGCATGACATTAATACTCATATATTTCTCCCTCTTTGTCATCAACAAAAAGTGTGGTAATTGTGATACCAGGAGAACAATATAAGCAAATTTTGAGCATAAGTGTGATAGTTGTTCATGCCTTTACTAGGTTTATGTTATTTTCCAATAGTAAGTGATAGGAAACCAATTATACAAGCATATAAAGGAAAGCATGATATGTAGATTGCTTTGAATATTTCTTCCTTTTTATTTGTTATAATCTTTTTGCATGAAGGAGGAAGGCTATTTGTGATTTTACTTTGAGTGAAGTTAAAATCGATGAGAGATTAAATCATGCTTTATTTTTACAAGGATCAAGATATGTATGTGAAATAAATCTTTGCAAGAAAAAACACTATCATCCATATTTCAAGATGGAATTTATAAGCAGGAATTATTTTATCAAATCCATTTCAAAAAAATATTTTTCATAAGTGTATGAAAAAATTCGATTGTTAGGATACCAATTGTTAAGCGACTCCGAAAATAAAATTAACACTTTCATGCATTCGGACAAGACTATGCTATAGATTTTCAAATACAATCATGAAGACAAAACATGCTTATTGTTATGGAAATTTTTGTATTCAACACATAATTTCCAACATGTTATTTAGGCATGTAATGACAATCAAGTGATTTGATCATTCAATAAAGTCCGAAAAATAATTTTAACTAGTTTATGTATTCGGACACATTAACATTCCTAATTCTCTTCTTATGAAATCAAATTGTTCTTCACTTAGAGGTTTTGTAAAAATATTAGCTAGTTGATGTTTAATATTATGTCAATATAATAACATGACGCATCAACTGCATTGGTATATCATTTTCTCAAATCATATTTATCATGGAAACTAAGACACAAGGTTTTCAAAAACATTTTGTTTCAATATAAAATCCGATAGTGAGTAACGAGATTAAACAATGAGTGATGTTTGTAACTCTGCTCACAAATAAATACATCAGGTAACCATATCAAAGATCAAGGCACAGGGCATTGTGATCATAGTGAGTAACATAAATAGTTTACAATACATATAAGCTCATTCAGGAGATGGAAAATTAAAATGCCTAAATAAAGAGTCAAATTGTCGATGAATTTGCTGCAGCTCAGATAGGATTTGATCTTGTCGATGTTCAAGCTGTTCTTGTCTTTGTTCAAATCGGTCCATCCGAATCCCAATATCTTCGACATATTATGCAGGAGCTTGCTCAAATGAATGTGTTTCCTCAAAGGGACAGATCGGAGGAGATTGAGTACCCCTAAAGACTGGTGTTTCTGGTTCTGGTTCAGGTTGAGGGGGATCGGTTCTTCTAGGCATTCTAACCCAGCTACCGTTTCTATAAACACATCTTAATCGGTGAAGTAGATTTTTATTTATTATGCTAAACCTATCTACTTTTATTACTTCTTCTTCCGGTGGTATTGGAATATCGTAGGCTTTCAGTATTCTAGTGATTATATACCACCATATGGAAGCATCATGTTTTTCTTAGAAAGTTCTAACATGTTTTGCTGGATAAGATAATCAAGACAGATGCCATGTCCTTTCATGATCCAATACATAGTTCCTAATTCTATTTGGCTTACTTCATCATGATGGTATTGTTTAGGGAGAATGATGCTAGTTAGGATATGATGAAGTACCTTAGTGTTTAGTGGCAGTAGATGTTCATAACTTTTAGGAATAAATGCTAAGTTGGGATTGGCGAAAATTGTTCCTAAGGCTTCAACATATGTTGTCCCAACAATTTCATCATCCCATGATCCTCTAAAGTAAAGTCCTCTATTTTTTATGGGAATGCCTATCATATCGCAAATGAATTTATCCGTAATGGAGATGTGTTGTCCTAAGAGATAGGTAGATATTCTTTCTTCTTCATCTACTTGTATATTGTTGTAAAACAATCTAACAAGTCTTGGATAGATGGATTCACTAATTTGTAAAATAGGGAGTAGATCTAAGTTTGCAAACCATTGGATTGTCTCTAAGTCTCTTAGTTCATTTAAATCTACATGTTTTCCCTTATTGACACTCCTAAGTTCGAAAGAGGAAAACTTTTCAGCATGATATTTTGAATCGAAAAGGGTAAAATCAAAATCTTCCACTAATCCCCTCTTCCCTTTGTCCCTTGAGAATCTTCTAGACCCCATAACTACTGCTTTTTAAGAGGATAGTAATGAGCAAAAGTAAATGAATCAAAAACATAATTTAAGGGGTTCTTAGATAATACCTTAGTGAGATCTTCAATAGAAGGAGAGATTGTTGATCTTTTGCTTCAAAATGAGGAGTATTTGGGATGCTATGAGGGGTGAAATGGAGGTGGCGAAGCTTTGGAAGAGTAAAGAGGGGAAGGGAGTGAGTTGGGGTCGGTTCCACCGCTGGCCCTAGCTCGGGTTAAAAAGAGGCAGAATTGCGGGTGGTTGCATTGCTGGCTGGGGCGGTGCAACCGCTTGCAACACGTGACAGCCGGAGGTGCTACCTCCAGCTGGGGCGGTGAGCACTTGTTCTAACTGCAGTGTGATCTGATTTGAATGTTTTTGACTTGAGAAGAATTTTCATTCAGAGCAATCAACTTTACTTACGTAATTACGTAAGAATTTTCATTGTAAGATAAGAAATTTTGCATGATCAAGATAGATCTTGTGACGTGTATACTCTAAATGTCGTGCACATGTTTGTGACAGATTGTTCAGGTTGGTAAGCCTTGCAAGTTCATGACAAACTTAGTAAGTTCATGATATAGTTGGATTCGAAAGTAACGAACGGATGAAATCAATGAGTTTGAAAATCTAGAGGATATGTGAAGTGAGAATCATGGGTTTCCAATTCTGAGAGATCAAATAGGATTGTATCTATATCGCATTTGTAATTTTAATTTTCTAATCCTCTTCTGTTATTTAGGCTAGAGAGCATCGCGAGTTCTTTTTGGATCTCGGGTCATGAATATCGAGAATCCAAAGAGCAGGATATTATTTCTTGCTCTCATCTTAAGATGTTTTATGTCTTTACAAGAAAGGATGATCTTTAGGTACCCATTTGCTTTTGGGTGCCTCAAAAATAGATCTACATTGTTTATCATGTTGCATAGAATTTATCATGGTTCCTTTAGGAACCCAAATTAATTTGTTCGGACTAATTTTCTTGAATGGACAATAATGCGTTTTGTGTCCAAGTTTGCAACAAAAGTTGCATTTGCTTTGGTGTCGAACATGTAAGATGGGGCCTTTTATGAAGGTGGTTGGATTTTGGTGAGGACTTCTCACAAATCCGATTCCACTTCTTTTGGGAACGTGACCCATGTTTGCAAGGATCATGTTCAAGGACTTGCTACTAACCTCGAATTTCTTCAAGGTGTCCTTAAGTAGCAAGTTTTCCTTTTGGAGAGTTTCTAGATCATGGCATTTTATGCATGAACCTAAACTATCATGATATTTAGTTTTTAACTTATCGAAATTACAAGTAAGACTATCATGCTCCTTTTTTAGCAATTTGTATTTTCTACTAATAATCTTGCATTCATCAAATAAGTCATGGAAGGCATTTAATAATTCATCAAATGATAAATCTGCATCTATTAAATTTGTTACCTCCTCTCCGATGGTCATTAAGGCGTAATGAGCAACTTGCTCGGTGTTGGACTCCTCTTCTTCGGACGCGCTCGAGTCATCCCATGTTGCTTTGAGTGCCTTCTTCTTTGATGTTCTCTTTTTGACTTGGGGACAATCACTTTTGTAGTGTCCCGACTTTTTGCACTCATAGCAAATAACTTGGTCCTTCTTGGGTTCAAGTTTATTTTTTGTGTCATTCTTAAACTTGTTTCTTTTAATGAATTTTTTAAATTTTCTTGTTAGAAGTGCCAAGTTATCGTCACAGTCCTCATCACTTGAGTTTTCTCTCAAGTGGTCTTCTGAAGTTCTAAGTGTCATATCCTTCCTGTTCTTTGGAAGGATGTCCTCTTGCTCTTCATGAGCTTTGCAAGTCATCTCGTAGGTTATTAATGACCCGATTAGTTCTTCAAGAGGGAAGTTGTTTAGATCTTTCACATCTTGAATAACAGTGACTTTAGGATCCCAACTCTCAGGAATGGATCTTAGAATCTTATTTACGAGCTCAAAATCCGAAAAACTTTTTCCGAGTCCTTTTAGACTGTTGATGACATCCATGAAGCAGGTAAACATGTCGCCAATAGTCTCACTCGGTTTCATCCTGAAAAGTTCGAAAGAATGTAACAAAAGATTGATTTTTGACTCTTTCACTCTACTTGTGCCTTCGTGAGTCACTTCGAGTGTGTGCCAAATATCAAATGCGGTTTCACAAACCGAAATACGGTTGAACTCATTTTTATCAAGCGCACAAAATAAGGCATTCATAGCCTTTGCATTAAGAGCGAAAGCCTTCTTCTCCAATTCATTCCAATCGATCATTGGAAGAGAAGACTTCGAAAATCCATTTTTGACAAGATTCCAAAGTTCAAAATCCATAGAAATAAGAAAGATCCTCATTCGGGTCTTCCAATAGGTGTAGTCCATCCCATTGAACATGGGTGGACGTGTAATAGAATGGCCCTCTTGGTTTCCGGCGTATGCCATCTCTCTTGGGTTTTAATCCGTTTGAGAGTTAACCCCGCTCTGATACCAATTGTTAGGATCAAGAGCACTAAGAGGGGGGGGGGGTGAATTAGTGCAGCGGAAAACTTTCGACGATTAAAAAAGTGTTCGTACGATAAAAGTGATTTCAGTAAGAAAGTCGATTCGTAAATCACTTTAACTTTTGATTAAGTGAGATGTAGCAAAGATATAAATGCAATTTGCAGTTATGGTTCAAATCAGATAGTAGGCGCAAACTGAAATATGATATTCGTACGAAAAAATTGATTTACGTCTAAATGCTGATTCGTAAATCACTTGATTAAGCGAGATGCAGTTAAAGCAAGGATATAAAGGCAGTTTTCAGTTATGATAGAAATCAAAACGTAAGTGCAAACTGAAATATGATGATCGTACGATAAAACTGATTTACGTCTAAACGCCGATTCGGAAAGTGCAAAGCTTGAAACCCAATCGTATATGCGCAGAAAGCAGTAAGCTTTTGAGGAGGTTTGCAATAAAGATAATATGCTCAAAGTAAATGCAAACCGAGATTTAGAGTGGTTCGGTCAATCTTGACCTACTCCACTTTTGGCTTCCTCCACCGACGAGGTCATCGACGTCAACTAGAGGCCTTCCTTCAATAGGCGAAGGCCAACCACCCTTTTACAGTTTCACTCCTTTTGACGGGCTTAGGAGACAACCCTTACAGAATTTTCTCTCCTCTCTTTAAAGATCAGAACTTGGAAGAAAAGAGGGAGAAGAACTTTTGGCCTTTACAACAATTTTGAGCTCTAAGAATCACAGAATAAGATCAGGATTTCGGTGTGTTTTTTGTGCCCTTTCAATGCTGAATGGGTGGGGTATTTATAGGCCCCAACCCAGTTTGAATTTGGAGCTCAAAACTGTCAATTCCCGGAATTCCGGGATCTGGCGGTTGCACCGCCTGGCAAAGCTCGAAGACTGAGCCTCTGGGCGATGCCACCTCTATCAGGGGCGGTTGCACCTCCTGCCAGAGCTCGGAGACCGAGCCCAGGCGGTGCCACCTCCTGGCTAGGGCGGTTGAACCACCCAGTCTCGCTCGGAGATTGAGCCCAGGCGGTGCCACCGCCTGGCTTGGGCGGTTCAACCGCCTGGCAGAAATTAGGGTCCGAATGGGTTGATCCATTCGGCTCAATTTGGGTTTTTCAGGGGCCCAATTGCCCCAAGATTAAGTTAATGGGATCACCTCCTATTTCCAACTTAATCATTGTGCTAACTACGATATTTCTTAAGATATTTACTACAACTTGCTCCGGTGCGTCAATCGCTTCTTCCGGCGAGCTTCCGGCGAACTTCCGTCGATCATCCGATGAACCCTCGGTGATGTTCCTGCGGACTTCCGGCAAACTCCTGGACTTGTGACGATCCACTTGGCGAGTTCCGACAAGCTTCTTTGGCAAGCTCATGGACTTCTCGGATTTGTTCCCGCAGAACCTCCGACGACTGTCCGAACTTCCGTCGAACTCTCGAACTCCCAACGTGATCATTGTCTTGACTCCGGCGCAACTCCTGCTGCATATCTTATTTTCATCGTAGTTAATCCTGCACACTTATCTCAACATATAGATTAGATAACAAATGACAATTGACTTCATCATCAAAATCCGAGATTCAACACTATGTCCACTCTCGATTCCTCTTCACTCGAAGCCAAGTATGTGACTCACTTGAAATGTCTTTACTATAATGTATTATTTGATATATTTCATGATTTGTTTGATGAATTTAAATTAGTTGTAAAAAATATAAATTGCTAAAGATGAATCATGCTTCTCTCTCTAATAAATTTGAAAAATTAAAAAATGAGCATGATAATTGTATATTAACTCCTTGTACTATATGTGAAGACTTAGACTTTGTCAAAAAGGAAAACGTATTATTACAACAAACATTAGAAAATTTTAAAATTTAAAATTTATTATTAAATATGATAATTGTTAACAAAGGTCATATAAATAGAAAAGAAAGAATCAGCTTGTGAGTAATACTCAATAAAAGCCAAATACATTTGTTAAAGCACCCATATCATATGTTTTCCCTAAAATTAAATATAATTTTTATGATATATGTGAACATTATGCTTATAAATATTTATTTAAAAAATATAGCTCTCATAAATTAGTTTGGGTCCCTTAAGGAACCATAAATGATTTTATGCCAAAAGTTAAGCTAGGTAGATCTAATCACGAAGAACCCAAAGTTAAATATGTACCTAGAACAAACATATCTTTCTTGTAGAAATGTCTTTAATCGAAAACTCTGAGGAAAAAATAAAATTTTAATAGCAGATGCTCAAGGCATATGACTAAAGATCCAAAACACTTCACAAAGCTCTCTAGTCGAAACAATAATAATAAATAAAATATCATTGGAATTAAAATTATTAGTAATAAATCTTTTGATTGAAGATAGTTTATTAGTTAATGGTTATACTATTGATCTTAATGATTTTTGTGATGAAACTTGTTTTTCGATTTTAAATGATAATGCTTTGCTTTAGTATAAAAGATTAGGGCATATTAGTATGAAATCAATCACATAAATTGAAGCTAAAAAGGGAATGCATTTTTTGTTTAATTTCTCTATCTCTAAGGCTTATTTATATAAATCTCTTGAACTATGAAAGTGATTTTGCTGATTTGATAAATTAAATTTGAATGAGTTTTATTCAAATCATGATGTTGATGACTTAGAGATTTCTTATGTATGAATCGAGATCTTTTACTATTTGATCTCCTATGTTTCTTTTTGCTATTCACTAAATAGGGGAATTATCTAAATGAATCATGATTTTTCTTTTGATTTCTTAGAATTATAACTTGAGATTTTTTTCATGGATCAAGATCGTTTACTATGATTCTTTCTTTTCACTATTTGATTTATCTAATTGAATCATAATTTTTATCTTGATTTATCAATATTCACAACTTGAGATTTATTTCATATAACTTCCTTATATTTATGAATTGTATACCTTATCGCCAAATTAACTTTTTATTATATCTTTTATGCGATGATTTGAATATTAATGTAAAGGGAAAAGAATTGTACCATTGTATCCGTCCATTCTTTTTGACAATAACAAAGGAGGAGAAAAAATTACTAGCTTGTACATTTCAAAGAGAAACAAAACTTTCTAGCTTACACATCTCAAAAGAGAAGCAAAATGTACTAGCTTACACATTTCAAAAAGAAGCAAAAACTTACACATATTAAGAGAAGCAAAAATTGCTAGCTTACACATCTCAAAAGAGAAGTAAGAATTGCTAGCTTAAGCATCTCAAAAGAGAAGCAAAAATTGCTAACTTGCACATCTCAAGAGAAGTAAAATTTGTTACCTAGTATATCTCAAAAAAATTGCTAGTTTGCATGTTTAAAAAACATGCTAGTTGCACTTTTCTCTTTTTTATTGATGATAGAGAAGGAGAAGTTTTGATGATGATTTGAAATTTGAACCATACATGGTATGATATACTTTGATTATTTTTAAAATTATGATGATTTAAAATTATGCATGCAATTCTCATGATTTTATGATGCATGCAATGATGTAAAAGCTACCATCATCATAATTGTTTTGACTTGAATTCAAAGATATTATGATTATAAGGTTATCATTTTCTGAATTCAAGTTTATTTCAATATGTCATATACATAAGGGGAGTTTTATTAAAACTTCATCATCAATTAGTTATCATCATCTAAAATGGGAAGATTATTGAATCTTAGAGTTTGATAATGAAATCAATTGATGAAATTATGATCTAATAAGCGTTTGAGTGATACACGACTAACTTCGATCATGAAAAAGCAAATCGATTGAAGTAGGAGAATCAGACGTTGGGCCGGAGAGTATCATGTTAGAAGATTGGACGTCATGCTAGAGGACTAGTCGACGTGCCGAAAGGACTTCGTGCCATGAGTTCATGCATTGGGCCAAAAGGATTAGATATTGTGCCAAGAAGATTGGATGTTGCAGGAGGTCAACATGCCGATGGATCGGGCAATACACTAAAGGAGAGGACGATGTGTCGAAAGTTCAAACGAAGCGCTGAATGAACCAATACTTTTATTTCATATAAAGTATGAAATAAAAAGGCCCAAAACTCATGTTACAAGTCAGACGAAGACAACTTCAAGTTACAACTATTTGAATTAAGGGAGTGTGATAAAATTAATTCAAATAGTTAGGATTAGATAAAATAAAAGATAAAAATATAGATTTAAATAAATAGATTAAGATGAAAAGATTTATTAGGATATGGTAGATTTTTTTTTTCATTGTTTTAAAAACCTTGTACTCGATCTTTTGATTAATATAAATAGGTGCTCTTGGATCAAACCAAGAGATACTCTTGGTTTCTTCTACTATTATCTTTCCTTTCTTCTTGAAGTTTTATAGAAAAGCCAACAAGTGCGGTGTCAAAGCCAACATGATGGATTGTCTGTAGTCATTCGAAGACAATTAAAACCCGATGCCATGGAACATTGAAACTTTCTCTTTAACATAAGAAGTATATGTTCATAAAAGACTGAAATGTGTAATAAATTTAGAGTCACGGTTGGTGTGATATGGAATGTATTAGTAAAGAGTCATAATCTAACAAGTATATTTATAGGAGTAAAATAATGTATAATTTATTTAACCAGATGAGGTAATCGAAAGGAACGATGGTCTATGAAATAATGCATGTGAAATTTAGATAGGAGATTACGTCGAAAGGCAAATACTTGACAATACCACTTGAGTGATTTAGGCAGGGTTGTTTTCGTGGTCTGAAGACTTGTTAGAGCTAGCCCTAGGAAATTTACCATAATGTAATTTTGGCAACCCAACAAGACAATAAAATGGAAAGAATAAAAGCGAGACAAGAACACCAGAACACCAGATATACGTGGTTCGGTCAATTGACTTTGACCTACATCCACGGACGAAAGAGGAGCAAATTACTACTGTAAAAGAGAGACAATTACAAATGCCTTAGGAAGATGTTCCTAGGCCATAAAACACCCGAAAATACTAAACAAGAAAAACCACACTATAAGTCCAAACTATTTAATTGAGTATGGACTTAAACCAAAGCAAACACTTAGGTTTTTCTTGTGGTGCCACTTATGGTACCTCTTGCGGTGCATTTGACTTCAAAGCCCAAGCCCTTATTTATAGTTCCAAGACGAGACAACAAGTCTGATTTTCCCGATGTGGGACTATGGGACTTGCCATACTAACAAATCTCCACCTTGGCATATCCCAACAAAACTTGCTCCACCTTCTTCATAAAAGCCCCAACGGGCAATCACCAACAATGAACACCAACCAAGTCCAAGTACTGCTTGAACTTGTAAATCGGAAGAGGCTTCGTAAACATATCAGCTGGATTGTCCTTCGTATGAATTTTCTGAACAAGGACCTTTCTTTCAGCAATGGTATCCCATTTGCATCCAACAATTTTCTTACCCAAAGACGACTTCACAAGATCCCAAGTTATATTCCGATGGAGAGATTCAATTTCTTCATTCATCGTAATTAATGTTGGGAAATCATGGGGGCGACATCATATGCGCAGTGGAAGAACAAGAAAACAAAATCCCCGATTCCCAAAGAGATATTCGTCGTCGTGCGAAGATTGGTGCGTAAAATCCGCGAAACTTAAAACTGCGTATTGAGTAGATTGTGTTACCTAGGGAGATCGTATATCCCTGTTTCCTTACAGATCCTTAGGAGAGGGTGAAGGAGGTCAAGCGTCCTCCTCTCTAGCGGTGATCCACACAGCAAGGTTGCGACGACGCTCTTCAAAACTCCAGGCCTGCTCTGAGGTGGAGAGGGAGAGGAGAATAGGAAAGGCAAGCAAAGACTCTAACCTATGAGGCTCTGAATCCCTCCTATTTATAGAGGTCCCCTATCAAACCCTAATGGGTCCTCCCCTAGTGGGTATTGGATCTGCATCCAATAAGACAAGGGCTCCGTCGGATATCTCATATCCGAACCTCTACTCATCGCAATACCTACCATATGTGTGTGACCCTCTAGGCCCAATATCGAGCTGGCCATAAGTCATACCTATCAGAACTCCTTCTAACTCAATGAATTATTATCTCTGTAATAATTCACTTGACTCATCGACTACGGAAGTACTAGGCCACTACGCCATAGTCCCCAGACGATACAGGGGAATCCAATCCATTGGACCTGTCTGTCCTCAGTTACCGTGTACCTATAGTCCCTCATCCATCTAATATCCCAGAGACCGTATATCGAGCATGGTGCTGTCAGACCCATACGGTTTCTACTCGAGTCTCGCTCTAATCGGATTCTCCCGGAGAACTCTTTCTCTCTCAACCCGAATGACCCTGGCCAGGGATTTGTCTGAGCAAGAACACATGGGATATTCTTCTCATGACGCCGAGAGTGGATGATCCTCTATCGACACTCAATAGCCCTCGTAACACATGGGATATTCCTCTCATGTACTAGATCTGGGACAGCCAAACCTATAAGTCTAGTATCAAAGAGTGGAGCACTCATACAGGACATCCTTGGTGTCTCAAGTCTAAGGACCAGATACACCACTAGGACTACGGAATCGATGTCTGACAATAAGGCATCATCAACCATCCAACATTCCGTAAGCGGATCAATCAGTGAACTCATTCTCCAATGAGCACCTGTACTGTATCCCTAGTGTCCCTACACGAGCAGCTATGAGACCAATTGCATCCATCATATGGACGGGTATACAGCACACCAGTCTATCCGGTTATCACGATGTCCCTCTCGAGTAACCTATGACTGGGATTATTTAGGATATGTGTTTAAAGGTGAATCAATCTTATTATCGTGATCTCATCACGATCCGATTCCCATTGCACAAATCCAAGGACATCACAATATATATATGCACATATGCAATAGTTATAAAGTGATATACGCCAAAATATAATAAGCAAAAAGATTCTGTATCAAGTCACACGTGCCATCACTCACGTGATTGGCTTGCTGGGCACCTATGACTAGCAATCTCTCACTTGACCTAAAGCCAATCACCTATGTTTCTGATCCCCATCAGACCCCTATGACGCTCAAAGGCAAAATGAGACAACGGCTTTGTCAGTGGATCTGTAATGTTATCTTCGGATGGAACTCTTTCCACTACTACATCTCCTCGGGTTACAATCTCTCTGATAAGCTGGAACCTCCTCAGAACACTTCTGATGAGACCCGGGTTCCCTTATTTGAGTAATCGCCCCATAGTTGTCGCAATATAAGAAAGTCGACTCCTTGCTACCCGGCACGACTCCCAAATTTGTGATGAACTTCTTCACCCAAACTCCCTCCTTTGCTGCATCTGATGCAGCAATATACTCCGCCTCTGTGGTCGAGTCAGCAGTAGTATCTTACTTGGAACTCTTCCAGCACACTGCTCCTCCATTCAAGGTGTACACATACCTTGAATTCGACTTGCTATCATCGACATCAAACTGAAAACTTGAGTTAGTGTAGCCTTCAACCTTAAGGCTATTACCTCCATATACTAGTAAAAGATCCTTAGTCTTTCTCAAGTACTTAAGGATACACTTTACTGCTTTCCAGTGCTCCAAGCCTGGATCCGCCTGATACCTGCTCGTGACACTCAGAGCATGCGCTATATCAGGCCTAGTACATAGCATGGCATACATGATAGACCCTATTACTGAGGCATAAGGTATCATATCCATGTTCGCCCTTTCTTGGAATTTTTCATGCCAAAACTTTTGACAATGGTTTCTATGTACCTAGACTGGGACAAGCCAAGCATCCTTTTGGATCTATCTCTATAGATTCTAATCCCCAAGATATAGGATGCTTCCCCTAAGTCCTTCATGGAGAAGTGTCTAGATAACCAAGCCTTTACTGTGGATAGCATTCCTACGTCATTCCCAATGATGAGGATGTCATCCACATATAACACCAAAAAGGTGATAGCGCTCCCACTTACCTTCTTGTACACACAAGGCTCATCTTCGTTCTTAACGAAGTCATAAGATCTGATTGCCTCATCAAATCTTATGTTCCAACTTCGGGAAACTTGCTTTAGTCCATAAATGGATCTAAGCAACCTACACACCTTATCTGGGCAATTCTTGGACACGAATCCCTCAGGTTGCATCATATACACCTCCTCCTCGAGGTTCCCATTGAGGAATGCGGTTTTCACATCCATCTGCCAGATCTCATAATCATAGTGTGCTACAGTAGCCAATAGAATTCTGATGGATTTTAGCATTGCTACGAGTGAGAAGGTTTCGTCGTAGTCAATACCTTGCCTTGCTTTATAAGTCTCTACCTTTCCATCTACTCCGATCTTTTTCTTAAAGATCCACTTGCAACCGATGGGTACAATACCTTCGGGCGCATCAACTAGGTTCCAAACCTTATTGGAGTACATAGAATCCATCTCAGAATAATGGCTTCTTGCCACTTCCCAGAGTCTATACTCATAATAGCCTCCTCATAGGTCTGAGGATCAATATCCTCTACATCCTCTCCTCTAATATGTCCCACATATCTCTCAGGAGGATATGATATCAGACCTGCGTAAAGTTGAAACTTGTGTATTAGGTACCTGAACAGACTTGGGCTGTAGAGTGGTGCTTGAGCTTGGTTCTCCAACCTCGCTCAACTCTATCATTCTCCCACTGTCTCCGCCAAGAATGTGTTCCTTCTCAAGGAACACTACTCTCTTAGCTACAAAGACCTTTTGGTCCTCGAGATGATAGAAATAATACCCACAAGTTTCCTTAGGGTGTCCCACAAATTTGCATCGCTCTGTCCTTGATTCTAACTTATCGGGGTTGTGTCTTTTAATGTGGGCAGGGCAGCCCCAAATCTTAACAACCTTAAGATCAAGCTTCTTCCCTTTCCATATCTCATATGGTGTAGACACTACCGACTTAGTTGGAACTCTGTTCAGAAGGTAAGCTGCGGTTTCTAAGGCATATCCCTAGAATGAGATGGGTAGGTCAGCGAAACTCATCATGGACCGTACCATATCTAATAACGTACGATTTCTCCTTTCAGAGACACCATTGAGCTGAGGTGTGTAAGGAGGTGTCCATTAGGATAATATCCCATGGTCCTTGAGGAACTGAGTAAACTCTGTACTTAAGTACTGACCTCCTCGATCTGATCGAAGAGTTTTGATACTCTTTCCAGTCTGGTTCTCCATCTCATTCTTATACTCTCTGAATTTCTCAAAAACCTCAAACTTGTACTTCATTAAGTACACATATCCATACCTTGAGAAATCATCAGTAAATGTAATGAAGTAGGAGTAACCTCCAATGGCATGAGTTGACATGGGTCCACATACATCACTATGTATGAGTTCCAACAACTCAATGGCTCTCTCTCTAGTTCCATTAAATAGAGAGTTGGTCAGTTTTTCACGAAGGCAAGGCTCGCAAGTTGCAGATGACACGTAGTCAAATGGATCTAGATATCCATCATTTAGCAACTTTTGAATCATTCCCTCATGGATATGACCTAGCCTACAATGCCATAGGTATACACTGTTCACCTCCTCTCGTTTCCTCTTAGACACTTACATTCATGATATGTGGAGTAGTGTCTTGCATAAACAAACCTTTATGCAATATTCCTCTCGTCAATCTCCCCTTAGCTTTGCTAGAATTTACAATAAATTGTAGATGTGATAAGCAATATTGGTATTCAATACCAATGCACTATCACAAAAATCTGCCAATTAGAGATTGATCATAAATGTACCTGAAGCTTCTCCAAGCTTCTATTTCGCCCTTTCTGCAAGGTACTCTTTGCAGTTCCTCTTCCAGTGCTCATCTTTACTACAGTGGAAGCACTGGCCTTTGTCCTTTGCTGGGCCTTTCTTAGCAACATTTGCTTTACCTGGTCTGCCCTTGCCCTTTCCCTTCTTAAGGGACCTTTCTGCTTTCCTTTTCTTTTTGGTCTCACTAGTGTAGA
The DNA here is from genome assembly GCF_036884655.1 of Musa acuminata AAA Group. NCBI lineage: Eukaryota > Viridiplantae > Streptophyta > Magnoliopsida > Zingiberales > Musaceae > Musa > Musa acuminata. Next base: position 28,253,544 of record NC_088341.1, read on the forward strand.
GAACTGGCTTCTCATTCTTAATAGTACTCTCTGCCTCCCTCAACATATTGAGGAGCTCTGGGAGAGTCATCTCAAGCTTGTTCATATTAAAATTCATTATGAACTATGAAAAGGAATCTGTTAGGGACTGAAGCATAATGTCCACACACAAGTTATCCTCTAGGACCATTCCTAGACCTGTGAGTTTCTCTATCCACTCAATCATCTTTAGGACATGGTTCTGAACCAGTGTCCCCTCAGTCATCCTAGCGCGGAAGAGGCTCTTAGATATCTCATATCGCTGAATCCTTCCCTGTTCCTCAAACAATTTGCGGACATGTAGGAGAATGGATTTGGCATCCATCTTTTCATGTTGTCTCTGTAACTCAGGAGTCATAGAGCCCAACATATAGCACTGAGCAAGAGTGGAGTCATCAATGTACTTCACGTATCGAGCGATCTCATCCTCGTTTGCCCCTTCTTCGGGCGCAGGCATCACTTTATCAAGGACGTACACGATTTTCTCCGCTGTGAGAACAATTCTCAAGTTACGGAGCCAATCCATATAATTTGGACCAGTGAGGCGGTTGACATCAAGTATGTCACGTAAGGGATTTGAAAGCGACATTTTCTGAAAATAAAGATGCAGCAGAAATGAATAACATGCAGATTTTGCAAGAAATAAACTATCAAGATATGGACTTCTATCTTAATATGCTCCCACTATTTTACTAACGAGTCACGCGACACTCTCAGCACGTGAAACGGAAGTCTCCGGCTGACTTCTAGTGGGGATCAGGATCCAATCAGGGTCTTAGTGTAACCTCGATGGACTCGACCAATCACACTAAGCCTAAAAGGTAGGCAACTCTTGCCGATCACAACTCCTTGTGATTCCCGTCCTGTTCGGCCTCCGAATCACCATGGTCTCGAGGGACTCGACCAACCATGATGCTCGGTTAAGTCAACACCTTCGTTACAAGATGAGTCTGATTTGATGATATACCCTCGAGAGACTCGACCAAGCATACCATGCCCTCAGGTCACCGGTGACATCTCTATGTCGTAAGCAAGATAGCAAATCGCGATATAGGTGAGTCTCGAGGGACTCGACCAACTCAACCTACACCGGGAATCGATTCCTACTCATAACGATGGAAGGTCACGTGGGCCAATCTAATTGCCTCACGTTTACCGACTTAATATTATCGAGAGATGTTTCTATGCTTTGGTCTCCTAATATGACATGTCACACATATACATATTTAATATATATCTACATCGCATGCAAATATATATACATATCTAGTATGTGTATAAGCAATCACACCAGATGATCATGGACCACAACCTAATATGATTAGGCCCGAGCCAGTAGACCTAATCACTCACATCAACATCTATGTGTGCAACGGTACATCTCAATGCCCTGTGATCGTCCATCTCATCCTCGTCGGTTCCATCGACATCTTGATGCATCTCCATGCATCACGATCGTCCGTCTTGTGGGTCCCGCTATCGCATCCACACTCCCACTGCGCCTCCTCATATGATTACAACTTAATCATAGGCACGCAGGCCCGACAATAAACGAGAAATATAATGGAGACTCGCAGACCTCAATAATAATAATCACAAGTACACACATCACACGGTCTATGATCATCCGTCCACACATCATACATCACATGTATAAATAATCATCATCATGTAGAACTACTAGATAATGATAAAAATAATAATCAACTAAACCTTTTAATTAATTAATATTTTCTGAAATCAGGGACATCTAGGGAATTTCCAAATTTATAGGGGTATTTTCATAATTTGGACACTGGAATTTCTGAAATTCCGAGGGGCAAAACTGTCTTTTGCCCAGAAAACCCTAATGCCCTTTCCCGCTTTCGCTGCTGCCGCCGCCGCCACCCTGCCGGCGGCGGCCTGTGCGGCGGGGCGAGGGCATTGCCCTCGCCTGCAGGCGGCACGCCCGCTGGCGGCGATGCCGCTGCGAGTGGGCGCCGCTGCCTCCGCAGGCGGTGCTGGCCCGCCGGGCGGTCGCCCCTGTGGGGGGGGTTTCGCCCGCGGGAGCAGCGGCGGCAGGCGCCGCTGCCCTGCGGCGCCTCTGCCCGTGGGCTGCCAGCCCCGCCGGCAGCAAGCCTGCTGCAAGCAGGCCGCCGGCCGGCTGCTGCAGACGCAGCCCCTGTGTTGCCCGCCTTCGGCTGCGCTTCGCGCACGCAGATCGAGGGCAGAAACTGTTGCTGCCCTTTCTCGCTTTTGCATCAACGATTTTGACGTCAATATTCTTCCTAAACACAACACACGCAGTTCAAAACCAATCATTCGCACGAACAACCTGGCTCTGATACCACTGTTGGGAAATCATGGGGGCGACATCATATGCGCAGCGGAAGAACAAGAAAATAAAATCCCCGATTCCCAAAGAGATGTTCGTCATCGTGCGAAGATTGGTGCGTAAAATCCGCGAAACTTAAAACTGTGTATTGAGTAGATTGTGTTACCTAGGGAGATCGTATATCCCTGTTTCCTTGCAGATCCTTAGGAGAGGGTGAAGGAGGTCAAGCGTCCTCCTCTCTAGCGGTGATTCACATAGTAGGGTTGCGACGACGCTCCTCAAAACTCCAGGCCTGCTCTAAGGTGGAGAGGGAGAGGAGAATAGGTAAGGCAAGCAAAGACTCTAGCCTATGAGGCTCTGAATCCCTCCTATTTATAGAGGTCCCCTATCAAACCTTAATGGGTCCTCCCCTAGTGGGTATTGGATCTGCATCCAATAAGACAAGGGCTCCGTCGGATATCTTATATCCGAACCTCTACTCATCGCAATACCTACCATATGTGTGTGACCCTCTAGGCCCAATATCGAGCTGGTCGTAAGTCATACCTGTCAGAACTCCTTCTAACTCAGTGAATTATTATCTCTGTAATAATTCACTTGACTCATCGACTACGGAAGTACTAGGCCACTACGCCGTAGTCCCCAGACGATACAGGGGAATCCAATCCATTGGACCTGTCTGTCCTCAGTTACCGTGTACCTATAGTCCCTCATCCATCTAATATCCCAGAGACCGTATATCGAGCATGGTGCTGTCAGACCCATACGGTTTCTACTCGAGTCTCGCTCTAATCGTATTCTCCCGGAGAACTCTTTCTCTCTCAACCCGAATGACCCTGGCCAGGGATTTGTCTGAGCAAGAACACATGGGATATTCCTCTCATGACGTCGAGAGTGGATGATCCTCTATCGACACTCAATAGCCCTCGTAAGGTTGACTACCACTCCCAATGACCAGCTGTACTAGATCTAGGACAGCCAAACTTATAAGTCTGGTATCAAAGAGTGGAGCACTCATACAGGACATCCTTGGTGTCTCAAGTCTAAGGACCGGATACATCACTAGGACTACGGAATCGCTGTCTGACAATAAGGCATCATCAACCATCCAGCATTCCGTAAGCGGATCAATCAGTGAACTCATTCTCCAATGAGCACCTGTACTGTATCCCTAGTGTCCCTACACGAGCAGCTATGAGACCAGCTGCATCCATCATATGGACGGGTATACAGCACACCAGTCTATCCGATTATCACGATGTCCCTCTCGAGTAACCTATGACCGGGATTATTTAGGATATGTGTTTAAAGGTGAATCAATCTCATTATCGTGATCTTATCACGATCTGATTCTCATTGCACAAATCCAAGGACATCACAATATATATATGCACATATGCAATAGTTATAAAGTGATATACGCCAAAATATAATAAGCAAAAAGATTCTGTATCAAGTCACACGTGCCATCACTCACGTGATTGGCTTGCTGGGCACCTATGACTAGCAATTAACCACTTAGCGGAATTATCACAAGAAACTGCATCTGAGTAGGAAGTAGGCTCACCAACTTCACTTGTCTCTTCTGTAACAGACAAAGCATATGCAACCAAATTTGCATATCTTTGTGGTGGTCGAATATCTCTCCGTGGTCTATCCTTGGCTATGGAATATTACTCTTCCTCTGGATCATCTGCGTTAGTAGACTCGGGACCACCTACTAGCATTCTTTGAGCAGAAGAGTTCGACTTAAAGGAATATGAACTACCAATCTCAAGCTCCACCTACTTCTGCGCACTATCATTTGTACAACTAGTAGAATCCTCTTTGGAAGATAACATAGATAATTCATCAAAAGTAACATCTCTACTGATTACAAATTTTGGGGATTTGGGATCAGAACACCATAATCTGTATCCTTTCACCCCAGAAGCATACCCAAGGAAAATGCACTTTTTAGCCCGAGGCTCTAATTTTCCTTCATTTACATGCATGTATGCTGGACACCCAAAAAATTTTAAATCAGAATAATCAGCAGGAGTACCTGACCAAACTTCCTCTGGAGTTTTAAAGTTAAGTACTGCAGAAGGAGCGCGGTTGACAACGTAACAAGCCATATTAATCGCCTCTACCCAAAAGTCCTTTGTCAACCCTGCATTTGAGATCATACACCTTGCTCTCTCCAAGAGTGTTCTGTTCATACATTCGGCCACACCATTTTGCTAAGGTGTCATCCTAACAGTGCGATGCCGAATGATTCCTTCATTTTTGCAGAATTCTTCAAAATCACCTTCACAAAATTCCATGCCATTATCTGTTCGAAGCCGCTTAATATGTTTACCTGTTTACTTCTCAATCAAAGCCTTCCATTGTTTAAAGGTTAGAAAAACATCATTTTTATGCTTCAGAAAATAAACCCAAACTTTCCTGGAATAATCGTCAATGAAAGTCAACATATACCTAGCACCACCCTTAGACTGAAAATGAGCTGGACCCCAAAGGTCTGAATGAATATAGTCAAGAGTACCTTTCGTTTTGTGAATTGCCGGAGAAGTGAAGCTGACTCTTTTCTGCTTTCCAAAAATGCAGTGTTCACAAAAATCAAGTGGCCCAGTACTCTGTCCACAAAGTAGACCCCTTTTGCTCAATATGCTCAAACCTTTTTCGCTCATATGACCCAAACGCATATGCCATAATTTGGTGATGTCAGAATCAGACAATGATGATGATGAAACTGCAACCGAACCTGTGACAGTAGTTCCCTGCAGAATATACAAGCTACCAGACCTACAAGCTTTCATAACAACAAGAGCACTTCTAGAAACTTTCATAACTCCACCTTCAGCTGTGTATTTACACCCAAGGGCCTCTAGGGTGCCTAAAGAGATGAGATTCTTTTTTAAATCAGGAACATGTCTAACATTAGTGAGCATCCTCACAATACCATCATGCATTTTAATTCGGATTGTGCCTCTACCAACAACATCACATGCGGCATTATTGCCCATCAAAACAATTCCACCATTACAAGATTCATATGTGAAAAACAAATCCCTATTGGGACACATGTGATAAGAACTACCTGAATCTAAAATCCATTCATTTTTAGACCTCGTCCTGTCATCAATAGCAGAAAAAATATTTCCAACATTCTCATCAGTTGCTACACTAACTTCAACGGATTCAGTAGTTTTTTCAACAAATTTTTCCTTTTGCTTTAATTTATTTTTCAATTTAAAGCAATCAGTCTTAATGTGCCCCATTTTATGACAATATCTACCTTCTAAATTTCTATGTTTGGATTTAGATCTAGATTTAGATCTACTACTATCAAATTCTCTTTTATCCATTCTCCCTCTAACAACCAGACCCTTAGCCTGATTCTCTCTACTTTCCCCAGTGATATTCCTGTCTATCTGCTCCTTAGATTTCAGTGCAGATTTAATTTCTTGATACAAAACTGTTTCTTTTCCATAAATCAAAGTATCACGGAAATGCTTAAAAGATTGGGGAAGAGAACACAACAGTAACAAAGCCTTATCCTCATCATCAATTTTTGCATCTTATTCTCCAAATCCATAACCAAAGAATCAAACTTATCAAGATGCGAGAGTATAGATGTACCTTCAATCATCTGAAGCATATAGACTCTGCTTCAAGTAGAGACGATTCTCCACTGTCCTCTTCATGTACAAGACTTTAAGCTTGTCCCACATGCTCTTAGCCGTAGTCTCCGTAGCTACCTCCCGTAAAACCTCGTCAGAGAGATTTAGAATGATGCTTGATCGGGCCTTCTTATCCATACCCGCAAGCTTTTCTTTTGACATATCATCCGGAATGCTCTCGGCGCCCTGTAGTACCAAATCAACTCCGTCTTGAATCAGAATGGCCTCCATCTTGAGTTGCCACAAGTCGAAAATGACATTTCTATCGAATTTCTCGACAACAATCTTTGTTATTGTCATCGTTGCCAAAAGATCCCAGAACCAGGCTCTGATATCAGTTTGTTAGAGCTAGCCCCAGGAAATTTACCACAAGGTAATTTTGGCAACCCAACAAGACAATAAAACGGAAAGAATAAAAGCGAGACAAGAACACCAGAACATTAGATATACGTGAGGGACAATTACAAATGCCTTAGGAAGATGTTCCTAGGCCATAAAACACCCGAAAATACTAAACAAGAAAAACCAAACTATAAGTCCAAACTATTTAACTGGACTTAAACCAAAGCAAACACTTAAGTTTTTCTTGTGGTGCTACTTATGGTACCTCTTGTGGTGCATCTGACTTCAAAGCCCAGACCCTTATTTATAGTTCCAAGATCAGACAACAAGTCTGATTTTCTCTATGTGGGACTATGGGACTTGCCAAACTAATAAGACTTGTGTTGCTTTTGTTAATGACATACGCATGTTCACGTAGAAGTATTTTACATGGTAATTAAATAATTAGATTAGTGATCAATCATATAAAAGCCAAACCAAGCATCGATCAGTCCTATGATCCCAATGGTTGGACTCGATTATAGAGAACACAGTATATTTATATTTGGTTTTTGAATTTACTGTGGGCAAACCTAATGATATATGGGGTTCCTGACAATGCAGATCATGATAAATTTTCAGCTGTAAGAATTAGTTTTAGAATTTTTATTTGGATCCGTAATTCAGTCAGGAGTTAAAAGACTTGTCTATCTTTAACATCATCATGCATTGTGCTTTATCCTTCCATAACTCTCAAGACTGTCATGCGAACTATCGAACATATTATTGATCGATGACATTGCTTGATGAGTGTTTCAGGGGCCGTCAGTTCCACTCAGATGAGCTCTGCTAATAAATAGGGTGGTTTTTCAGAAGTGGGCAAGCATTCAATTTGGCATTTCTCTTCAATTATCGTATCTTATTTTCATCTTTAACTAAGCATGAGATTCCAGTGGATCGATCTATTGACGACGTGGATGCATGAGACTTGCAGTGGGATATGTCCGGGATAAAATATAAAGCCAACATTAAAAAGTTATATCCAATCACGTGATCCTCTTTTTGTGGATCCAACATCGATGCATCAGTTGGGCCAGCTATAGATCCTAGTAGAATAGATAGAGAACACAAATGATGGCCTCAAATCTTTTCTAGGTTCAACTTTTATGGAAACCCTATTTCCAATCATAACTTTAACTTGGACGCAAATGCTAACATGAACATGAAAGCCAATTCACTTGAAATTTGTTCGTAAGCGGCATCTTCTTGCTTTGGCAGAGCTCACGGTGGAAGATTAACTTGACAAGATGAATCCTAGTCTAACAGCATTTAGTGGGAACGGCCATAGCTTTGAGCGGAGAAGCCATGATCAAGGTGAGTCCCAACTTCTCCTCCATGTCCAAATCCCCTGGCTCTACCCCTTCCGGCAGCCTCCACTCGAACCTCTGCAGCATGGACGCCAGCATGAGGTGCACCATCCGGTACGCCAATGGCAGTCCGGGGCAGATCCGGCGTCCCGCTCCGAACGGTATGAGCTCCAAGTCGCGGCCCCTGAAGTCCACCTCGCTGTTCAAGAACCTCTCCGGCAAGAACTCCTCCGGCTCCGTCCACGCGCTGCTGTCTCGCCCGATCGCCCAGACATTGATGAGCACCCGCGTGCCCTCCGGTATCTCGTAGCCGTGCAGCTCCACGGTGGCTTCTGCTAAGCGAGGCAGCAGAAGTGGCACCGGTGGGTGCAGACGCATCGTCTCCTTGACCGTGGCTTGCAGGTAGGGTAGTGAACCGATGTCCGCTTCCTCCACTGCTCTTGCGAAGCCGATAACTCGGCCGATCTCCTCACGCACTTTCGCCATGGTCCGGGGATTACGAAGCAGCTCCGCCATAGCCCATTCCACGGTTCTCGAGCTCGTGTCGCTCCCCGCCACAAATATGTCCTGCCAAATCAAAGCCATTTCGTGGTTTAGATGTCGTAGGAATAGAGTTTGCCTCATCACCGTTACTCGTTCGAGAATGTATCCTCACCGAAAATAAAGATTTCAGTGCTTGTCGATCGAACTTGGTGCCGTCTCCCTGCACTTGGTGTTCGAGGAGCTCATCCAGGAAATCATTGCGGGCGGTGGTTCCATCTCGTTCCCTGTGTAGCCGCCGATCTATTTGCTCATCGAAGATGTCATGCAGCCTCTTGAAGTATTTGGTGGAACGGCGACGAATGCCCTGCGGGTCGAGCTTTGCGAGCAGTGGGAAGTAATCGGACAGGTTCGCCCGCCCAGCTTCCTCCGTGATCCCCTCCACCACTTGCTTGAATTCTTGCGCGGACTCAGCGTAGAGATCGACGAGATCCACGGAGAAGACGGTGCGAGAAATTAAATTCAGCGTGGTGCTGAACGCCACGCGCCCGACGTGAACCAGCAAGCCCTTGGACGTGCTGCTGTCAGAGATGTACTGCATCAGTTCCTGTACCTTTTCGCGCCGAAGGGACTGGTAGCTGTCGAGTCTTTCTGCAGTAAAGAGCTGGGTTTTACAGATTCTACGTAGGTTCCGCCATCGTTGGCACGGCGGAAGCCACGCCATGGAGGCCTCGCTGTGGGCCAACACGCGAACAGCTTCTGGGATCCAGCGACTGGAGAACACTGCATCGTTCTTCTGCAGGATTTCTCCTGCCATTTCCGGGGAGGAGACGAACACGGTGGTCACTTGACCGAGGCGGAGGGTCATGACTGGGGAATAGAGCTTGGCGAGGCGGGCGAGGGAACGGTGGGGTTTGTCTCCGAGCTCGAACAGGTTGCCGACAACTGGAAGTGGAGTCGGCCCAGGTGGAAGCTGGTGACCGCCGGACTTCGATGACCTCTTTGTGGCTCTAGAAAGAAGAAGAAGAAGAAAAAGGACGGAGACACCGAGAGAAAGAAGCAGCCACAGAGAGGACTCCATCACGACTGCAGAGAAGGGAACCACCAAGACGAAGGTGGAGGGGATAAAGGTGAGACATACAGGTACAGCGTCTTCGTCTCCGAAGTCTGTTAGCCGCCACAAGGCGAAAAGATGTAGGAAATTTAATTATAGTCTCAGGTGGCCAAATCTTCTGCCCTACCAGAGTTGTGCTGAGATAGCCCCGCATTCATATCCAATCACAAGTTAGGTGGACTCGATTAGCTAAGTAGATTGTATCATAACGTGATTCCACACTTCCCTGATCGCAATACAGAGAATTGGTAAGAGGAGCAATCAGGTGAATCACATTGTTAATAAGAAAGATATTAAGAAAAGCACTATGTTTGTGTAAGAGAGCTACATTTATATTTTTACTTTATAAATAAGCTCTCTCCTTATCATTTTAACTTGACATACTCATATACTAAAAGAAAAGACAAACTGTTGTACTATTATACATATAGTTAAAAACTTTTTTTAAGCCTTCTCTAACTCAATAAAAATCATATATAAATATTTACTTTTCTATCTGTATTTTTTATTAATTATTTTAATAAATAAATAACTTCTATCTTTTATGCAGAAGACTAAATTAATTTTTAGAGATATTTATTCCAAATCTTATTCTACTTTCAATATTTTTTTCAAAAATTTCACAGTATAACTCATGAATTTAATTTTTTTTAATTAAAATAATTTTATATCTCACCCTTACTTTTATAAAATGATATTGAAAAACTCTTCATTCATTAGACATCTTTCTAAATCTTAAAATTTTATTAAATAAATCATTTAATCAAACTATTTATTGATCTCTTAATTTTTTTAAAACCTCAATAGGAATATCATAAGTCTCATACTTTTAGGTATTTTTTCATTTTTTAAAACATCTTTTGCTCTAATTTTATAAATAAATCTATAATTATTAAATACACCACTATTATTTATCGTTTTTCACTTCTTTATATTTTCTTAATTTCATTATCATTAATAAAAAAATTTTATATTCACTTTTAATATATCTAATATTACCTAAATTCTTATACTTTTTTTTCTTAACTTTATATATATATATATATATATATATATATATATATATATATATATATATATATATATATATATATATATATATATATATATATATATATATATATATATATATATATATATATATATATATACTTTAAAATCTTTCTTTCCATCATATAATTTAAAATCCTTACATTGTTATTTTTAAAATTTCACCATCTTATACTAATAATTTTTTTATACTTTTTTCTTTCTAATTTCTACAACAAATATCTAATATCATGAACGTATGTTGATTCGTCGGGTATTCACTAAATATAGCTTTATGATTATTACATACAATTTAATCTAATTTTCTAGCGAAAAAAAAATCTTTCTAATTCCAATTATGACTCCTCTAATAAAAAATCCAAAATTATAACAGTCTCTCCATGTCCCTTCCCATAACCAAAACTATCATGCAAATTCTTTACATTCATCATAAGTTTGTCCCATATGACTATTAAAATCTCCTCCAATTTAACTTTTTTAGTATATCAAATTTTAAACTAAATATTATAAATCTCTCTAGATTTTTTTCATATTCACTTAGTCTCTTAAATGTTGAACACTAATAAAGCACCCCTATAGATGTTTATCATCAATAAATCAACCACAATATAAATGAGATGATGAACAAGAAGAAACAAGATGTTTTTGGCAGCTATATCATCGACTCATGATTTATGTCCACTAATCAAATTCTCAATTTCCGAAGGCCTGAAACAATATGTTAGAATACGATCTTGTTAGTGGAGGCAAAATCTGTTAATGAATTGCCAAATCCCCTCAAGGTCTTCTTCTTTGTAAGCTCAAAGAATAATCCTTCTCAGTTCAAGTCCTAACAATTTGGTCTCAACAGTGGAATCAGATCTTATCTTCATCACTTATTATTTCTATAAAAAAAAACGAAGCAAAACATTTTATAAAAAATAAAAACACCAACCATCTCACCTACTTTCATTGCTGGATGAGCCATACGGGCACGGATGGTTCATCTGCACAGAGAGTAGCACATCAATGTCGCATCATGACCATGATGGATACATATTCTCCCTGCAGTCATGGGCACGGATGGTTCATCTGCACAGAGAGTAGCACATCAATGTCGCATCATGACCATGATGGATACATATTCTCCCTGCAGTCATGGTATCAGACATCACATATCACCAGAGGCCGTAGCTCGATCTTATCTTCATAGATAGGTAATGCTCAAGGATAAAAACTAGGTATATGGTCTCTTCTGAACTTGTTACACAAAATCTAGAAATTCACCACTCTTCAAAATAAATTTCTACTTGACTACTAATTTTGGTTCATGCTTCTATATGGCTTCTACATCACAATATATCAAATGCTGCAGCCTCTGCCTTTAATACCAAAAAATCTGTAAATGTGTACCAGTTAAACAAAAAACCTTACAAACATGCATTTTCCCAGCAAGCAAATCACAAGCATGTCAATGGCTAAGTTATATAAGCAGGTGGAGGTTGGAAACTAGGTAGCATAACCTGATGCAAGGGCCTTGACTATTTTAAAGGAACAGATGACAAGAGACAATAAAATTGAGCAATCTGATGCTGTGTCCAATGGAGAAAAGGTATTCTAGGTATAAATCTCCATAAAAGAGCAAATATTAACACTATGAGAAAGGAAGCCTTGCATAATGTATATATCCAGAAAAGAACATTAGATCAGACCAACAGCCATTAACCATTTAAGCTATATCCAGATAGGTTGCTGCACATTTAGTTGCGTGCACCATGCATCAACTCAAGGAATACCGTTCCATACATCTATCCTTTGACATTGTCTTACCACATCAGTGTTTCACTTTGGCATGCTACAAGCTGGCAAGTAATTGGAATGGATTTTAGTCCTTCAGTCTGATCTAAGCTAACTGCTCAGTTAGCTTTAAAGATTTCTAAGTAATTGGAGTTTGGATGAATCACAGGAGGAGAAAACAAAAACTGATAACATTGATTTAAAGATTTCTTTTTTATTTAGTACATGTTCTCCCAATAATTTAGGCATAGTTCCTATAATGACATATGTATATTCTTTTAGACAATAGTTTCATGAATGCACCTATATAAATAAGGTCCTTAAAGGCATCCACTGCTAGTTACTGCTGCAAATCTTATGAGACATTTACCAGTGTACTAAAGAAAAAAAAAAAAGAATAAAAGAATATGTGCCCTCTTTCAAGTTCAGGATTGAATTTACAACTATATAATCTTGTTGCTCTGTCAGTGTTTCAACTATCAGGTTCAAGCAAACATACAGATGACACTAAAGCATAAATAACTTATAAACAAGTATGATCTTCATCACAACTCTTTCTGCAATGCCTAACGGTGTTGTATGCTAACATCAAATATTTGCATCCTAGAGTAAAGCACCAAAACTTAGTTTAATTATATGATTTTAATTATAATTAATTATAACCAAAAGCATCCTACATGCATATCATTTTAATTATATGAAATGCATCATTTTGAATATCAATGAGACGAAGATTAACAAAATCAACTTAGTTTAAGAGAAACTATTTGGTTTTCAGTCATCAATTTATTGCTAATATCACCTCAAAAGTATAAATGAAAGCATTACACACCATCAGAAGATTCCTACTGTAGAAAAAAAATCGCTGCAGACATTGTCTACTTAGCAAAAGCTTACTGATAGATTCTTAATGCCTTTTGTCCTCGACAAGATGATTAACCTTCTTGTTTAGGTTCTGGTTTATTGGGTATAAAACTTGGAATAAAGTCCATTATCATTAAACTTTTATTCAGTAACGAAGGGATAGAAAACATACTTTGCTTTGCCTGCAATATAAGATGCATTGTCAAAATTAAAAAAAGCAACTAGGTGAAAGAGAATCCTGTCCTGTGCAACAGAAATCTGCAGACAGATTTTCCCGTCAAAATCCAAGAACTTTTCTATTGCCAATAGGATTTTGCAAGACGATTTTAGAAAAAACAGAGGTTTCACCAATTGGAAAACAATATTTCAGGAAGTTGTTTCTAACATAAAACATCATTTACATATGTTCCCATGTTGTATAAACACAGAAAAGAGACGAGGATGCCTAGGAAAGTAAGAAAGAATAAATTGGGCTTTATAATTTAAAATATACATAAAATATTCACTTATATGATCCTCAATTTGCTTACTGTTGCTTTATTGTAGTCATATAATAGCAGTAATATACAGATACAATTTTTTATCTTAATCATTTAAATGACATTAACATTTATGTTATGTGAACATATGTTAATTTCAGTAAATCAACAGACAGTTTTGTAAACTTCAAAGTGTTCTGGATGTAATCATGAAGTCTGTGCTTCTTTATCTCATATGGAGAGTAAAATAAAGACATGACCATATAAAAACGAAGATACCACATCAATTTCTGTGTAAACCAAAGCAACAAAGGATTTTATTATACGCAACATAAATATTAACCACACAAATTGTACAATTCTTATAGAAATCAACAAGTAACTCGGGATACCAAGGGATATCATTCCAGGTCCATAAATTATTCAGCTATCAAGCTCTTAAAGTGACTTGTCTTGAAGTAGACTTGTATGAGAAAAGATGGACACAGTGGAAAATTCTGACTGATAGCTTAACTTGGAATCTGACTGAATGATCTGATATCCATAAATTATTCAGCTATCAAGCTCTTAAAGTGACTTGTATTGAAGTAGACTTGTATGAGAAAAGATGGACACAGTGGAAAATTCTGACTGATAGCTTGCCTTGGAATCTGACTGAATGATCTGATATCCAAATACAGGGGACATGAATTTACAAACTGACATACTTGGGACATTAATTTCTCACAAAAAAAGTGAAAGGTCAACAAAATGCAGATGCAATGAGTCAAAAGAAGCAAAAAATGTCAACATCCTTCTGGTCAAAGTTTTAGATGACCTCTGAAGCATCACATTTGGGACGAACATCAAAGTGCTATCTGAAAATCTTTCAAAAAGGATTTGTGGAAGCTTCACAGTATGTTTACAATATATACATACATATATATACATACATATATATCCATACATATATACATACATATATGTGTGTGTGTATGTGTATATGTACACACACACACACATAACAGATTAAATCATTTTCATGTAATAAGAATCATGGAGAAGAAAATTAATTATGTACACACACACACACATAACAGATTAAATCATTTTCATGTAATAAGAATCATGGAGAAGAAAATTAATAAATAGCATGATCACCGAGTAGAACAAATTATGTCAATTTTGTTATATGTTTGAGTTCTGCAAATGCAATATAATTACACAAAAAAGGATATTGAAAGTTGGACAGAAGTTGACGTATATGACCTCAACACGGAATCATAACAGACCTGAATTTTTAAAACGACCCAATGTTTTGAAAAAAAAAATAGGGTGTAGAGGAATAGTTTGCAATCAGTTTTAATCACAAGTGCTAGTCACTAATTGTAAAAGCAGACCAGAATTCTGGAAAAAAAATATAAAAAAAATTGGGACATCCATGTGAAGATTCAAAGGAAAAATAAAAATACAAAACACCACATGTCAAGAGCCAATGGCTTCGGATGAGAGGTATTCTCACATATGCCCTACTTCCAACAAAAGGCAACAGGAAGTGAATTCTATATAGAAAGTCCGCTCTGCTTAAAAATAATACTCAAGTAAATAAATGACAGTGCAGAAAGCAAATGCTTCCAAGGAAACTTAATTTTATGCCAAAAAAGGACAAGAACACAAGTCAACAATTCTTTTTTATGGAATTGCAAGCATCTGATCCAATAAGGCTAGAACAAATTAGCAATTTTTTTCTATGGAACCAGTACTTGCTTTTAGATAATAAAGTTGAAAATTAAATCAAGTTGCCAGAAATTTGTTATGATTCTCTAAGAAGGTAATAAATAAGTTGAACGTATGGAAGTCTCAACATTAGGTTCAGGTTGTGTTGGATTTTGAAGAACAATTTCAATTTAAGTTTGTAAAAAAAAACTAAAACTGAAAAAGGAGAACATTGGTATTTAATTATGCTATTTCCAAGATTCCCTCAAAAACTCTTGATTAGTGAAAATGTAAATGATTAGAAAATATAATCACATATAAGAATCAATCAGATAGAACTTTTGTTTCAGATTGAGAATAATATCATCATGTTCCTTAAAGCTTCTTACTCTTGGCTTCCTTGTTCTCATCTGCAGTTCTTGTATGATACAAATAGTATTATACTTCTGGCAATCCATACTTCTAGAGCCATATATTCCTCAAAATAATTCCATGGGACGCTTCTTTTTTAAATCATATTTCTATTTCTGGTACTAAACAATATTGAGATGAGTTGTTCGAGTTTCTTTTCAGAGCCACACAAAGTCATAATAAGCATCAAAGTGAAAGAACCAACAGAAACATGCAATACCAATATCTCTAAATTATCAAATCAGGCTTTGTTTTCCATTTAGCATTTATTTGAATGTACTTGGAATAGTTCGAACTTTAGGGAGTTGTAATATTTGGTGATGGTTGCTACATAATGTAAATTTTCTACATTGGCACATTCTGAGTATTTCATTATTGGAAATGCACTCAAGGAATCACACAGAGATCTTAAAAAACTGCTGATGAGGATGTTGGCTCAACTCTTTAAACAAAAACCATCAAACTTCTAAATGACTCAGCTAACAGTTTTGGCAAATTAATACCTATATCAGTCGTGTCAAAGATGAAAAAAGTGCAGTCCAATGGTGACACCAATTGTCTCCCTTGGATCCATTTGAAGAAAGCAATGCTCATGCTAATCAATTTCCAAATAAGGAAAATCAACCTTGCACCTTTAGATATGTAAACAAAGGCAAAGTGGTTGGGTGACTGACTCAAATGGACATTCAAGGAGTTCAACTCCTACTATGTGGCCAACCCAACAGAGATAAAATATTGCCTCAGGAAACAGTGATACTAACAAAGCCATGGTGTGAAGATTAAGACCTAGAAGAAAGACCAATATCATGAAATCACTTTGGCTTTTAACATGAGGACATGTCTCTAAATTTAGAGACGAGTTTCAA
Source organism: Musa acuminata AAA Group (assembly GCF_036884655.1). Taxonomy (NCBI): domain Eukaryota; kingdom Viridiplantae; phylum Streptophyta; class Magnoliopsida; order Zingiberales; family Musaceae; genus Musa; species Musa acuminata. The sequence goes on from NC_088341.1 coordinate 28,269,964, forward strand.
ATATAAGAATTAAGAAATAGGAACTTTATATTCCTAAAAATTTATTTAATGATGTCTCCATAGGTGGAACAGAACATGATCTTCAAATTCAAGTCCTTGCAGTTCATCTTGCCTAGAAGGCTTCACATAGTGTTCACTTGTCCAGTATCTAAAGGGGTTGGCCAACACACCTTCCTGCCTAGGCTGATAATTTATTCCTTCCAGATATAGATAACTACGTGCACAATCCCTATGTTAGTCCTATTGCATCCATCCTCTTGTGTCCATCATTAGCAGTGGCCTAAACAGGAGCTTCTAAAACAGATAAAACCCTTACCACACCCTTACCACACCGGTGGAAAGGGCTTTGCTTTTAAAGGGCTAGGATAGTATTATGAAGAAAAGTCTACTCTGTGACATAAGTGCAAAACATGCATTGGAATTTTGATATCAACTAAGAGATAGAAACTTGAGGAAGAATTATCCAAAAAAGTCGAGAAATCAAACTGCTAAAGAAAAGAGCCACAACCACTTAAAATGTTAATGCATCTTATTTACACAGTTACACTATATCAACTGTGGCTTAGAAACTTAAATCATGTACTTTGCTTCTTCTACCAAAAGATAATATTTTACTGGATCTGATATACTTTGTTACTACTGTTAAAAGGGAAAAAAGCTTAAGTTAAAGATGGAGTTAATTAGTGTTTGAGGTGATGGTAAGCAATAATTATAAGGTCATGTACTCAAGAACATGTGCTTATTTCAGAGTTTATTAGTTCGGTGCCCTGCCCATGAAAGATAATATTTCAAAGTTTATTAGTTCGGTTGCGGTCCTTCATTGGATTAGTAAAAACCAATCAATATGTACTGATTTGACCAACATTAATAAGCATTACCAGAATGATATCTAAATACCTGTTTCTCATTAGTGAAAACCAAACATGAGAAATGAAAGAACAAGCGAGCTTGTTTCTCATTAGTAGTAACGACCACAAAGTACGACAAAGAATGGTTCATGCCAGTGCAAAACAATTCCCAGAATGATATCTAAATGCCTTCTTCGTTTCTTAACGATGATGACCACAAAACAGAGATGTAAAGAAGAAGAGCAAATAAGCAATAATTAGAAGGTAAATCGACAAAACAGGGTGAAAACAAAAAAATCATAAGAACATTAATAAGGATTGGACGAAGGAACAATTTAATCCACCTGAGGAAGTAGCAGAAAATATCACCAACTGCCACCAACATCCTTCCCTGGCTAGAGAGCACTGCTGCTGCCACCTCTTGATCCCTTTTTACTCGAGGAAGTAGGGTAGTACCCAAGGTACCACCGGACGAACTTCTTGAGGCCAGTGTTCAGACCGGTGGTCGGATGATACCCGAGCTCCCGCTGCGCAAGGCTGATGTTGGCATGAGTAAACTGTACATCCCCATTCCGTGGCATTTTGACGACATTGCGGACGGCCTTGACCTTTAAGAGTTGCTCCAGGATAGACACGAGATGAGACACGGGGACTGGGGACGTATTGCCGAGGTTGTAGACGCGGAGCGGCGCAGACCCCCGCTTCTTGCCGCCGCTACCGGTGCTCTTCCCAGCATTGTCGAGAGCCGCAAGACAACCGCTCACGATGTCATCAATGTAGGTAAAATCACGGGCAACGGTGGCATGACCTGGGCCTTCAAAGATGGAAATCGGCTTGCTGCGGAGGATGTCTCTCGTGAAGAAGAAGTAGGCCATGTCGGGGCGCCCCCAGGGGCCGTAGACAGTGAAGAAGCGGAGGCCGGTGATGGCGAGTCCATAAATGTGGTTGTAGACATGGGCGATTTCCTCGCCTGCCTTCTTGGTGGCGGCGTAGAGGGAGGCCGGCCGGTCAGTGCGGTCAACCTCCGAGAAGGGCACGTGGGAGTTGAGGCCGTAGACGGAAGACGACGAAGCCCAAACAACGGCGGGCTGCGGGTCCGCTGACTTGGCGACCTCGAGCACCGACACGAGCCCGGCGACATTGGAGTGGACGTAGGAGGACGGATTGGTCATGGCGTAACGGACGCCGGCCTGCGCGGCCAGGTGCATCACATGGGTGAAGGGCACCACGTCGAACAGCTTGTGGAGGAGAGGGCCGTCGTTGACGTCGCCCTCGACGACGAAGACACCCGCGCGGTCGAGGAGGGCCTGGCGGGCGCGCTTGAGGGAGGGGTCGTAGTAGTCGTTGAAGTTGTCGAGCCCAAGGACGCCGTCGCCGCGGCGCTTGAGCGCGGTAGAGACGTGGGTACCCACGAAGCCGGCGGCGCCAGTGACGAGGACGGAGATGCCGCCGGAGCGGCGGACGCGGGCGGAGGAGCGCACGCACTTCTCCCAGGCGGGGCCGCCCCACGGGGCGGCGTTACGGAGGGAGCGACGCCCAGAGGTGGAGGAGGAGTTGGGGGTGGTGGGTGAGAGGAAGAAGAAGGCGACTAGGAGGGCGATGGCGAGGAAAGACCAGACTGCGACCTTGGAGACGAGCGGGTAGTGTTGCCACCGGACGGTGAGCTGACGCGGGTGGTGGTGGTGGTGATAGTGATACTGGGGCTTGTCCATCTTGAACTTGCCCGGGGTGGCCGGCAGGCTATCCATCATCACACTTCGATTCTACCCTTGGTTATCGGATGGCGAAGTGGAGAAGAATGAAGAATAAGACGAGAGATTTGGATCCAACGCCTACGCCTTGGCTTCCAAGAACCAAATCGACTAATGGGCTTGAAAACGGAGAAGTAGATTGATTCTAAACGGAAAAAGATAAAGATGAGAGCAGAAGCATCCAACAAGCTGTCGTCCCCACGCCACCCCCTACTAATTCACTACAAATCTCCCTAGCGAACAGGACAACGGCTTCTCTCTCTTCCTCCTCCTCCTCCTCCCTCCTCCCTCCTCCACTGGTCTCAGTGAAAGCCAAGATTCGGAAGGTGATGATTAGACTCGCCCCTCTTACCGGCCTCACTGTCTCGACGGCTGGCTTGGGATTGTGGCAAAGCCGGCGTCGGTGCAGTTAGGGAGGGAGGATCGGCGAGCGAATGTGAGGTCGCAGAGAAGTCAAAGTCGCCAGGGTCACGGGGGTTCGTAATAAATAGGGATGCGGACGCCTTTTCTGGAGGACTCCGTTGCGGATTTTGTTGGACGCGGATATCACCGACGAGGAGAGAGAGAGAGCGAGCGTCGCACGGCGATGGACGCCACTTGTTGAGTCGTGAGGAGGGAGAATGAGAATGAATCGTAAGTAAGCAGAGGCTGCGGGTGACGATCGAGTACACAAAAATGGACGGACGCCCTTCGATCTCCTCGCCCCTTCTCGACGTGATCTGATCTGGGTGCCAGATTTTTCTGGAGACTTCCAACGGAAGATAACAAGCTCCTATCTGGTCGTGTTTGAATTCAAATTTCATCATGGTTTGTTCGGGAGTCGGTCACGTATCAATCAGATGTTCGAGTAGAGAGCAGTGCTCGGAAGCACCACAGAGGAAATGAGACCCCCGATGAGGAGGAGGATCTTTACAGTGGTTGTCCCTCGAAACGAACATGTCGCGGAGTTCCAAGGGTTGGCGAGAGACTGGCGGTTGACATTATTTTACTCGCGATCGCAGAGGAAGCCAAAAAAAGATTCATTGGAATTGCTCGATTGTAGTCGGTTCCTGTGAGCATGTGAACCAACACTTCATTTTTTGCCAGTTCGCCCTTTTCTTTTCTTTTCTTTTCTTTTCTTTTCTTTTCTTTTTGCCAGTAAAAAGTACAGACTGCCAGTTGGCAAGCACAGTGTCAAAAGCCCATGAACTAACTGGTGAGTATGTGATGGCAAATCCCGTGACACAAATTTGATGTGGAATGAATAGAAAATTTGAAACCACGTAACCTGTCACGACTCGATTGCATGTCATGTGCAGTCAGGACCGTACCTGAGACACCCCCCCCCCCCCCCCCCCTCACTCGATAACACAGTCTGTGTGGGTTTGGTCCTTTGCGTTGATCGGCTGGAATATCATCATTCATTGGACCACCCCTGCATGGGAATCACATAAGAAGAATAATGAACCCCACGGGTAATTTCGCAAATAAATATCTATATAGTCTGTGTGGATTTGTCCTCTCTATTTCTTCTACTAATAAACTACTCGTATTCGTGCACAAGTCAAAGGTTCAAGTAGCAACTCATACATGAGTTAGATGAGCTGATGCGTAGTAAGTAGTATAGCACACTTTTGATTCCTGAATCCAATCCTTAATATATGAACACCTACCTCATCGTTAGCCTTTTTTCTAAATCTTTACGAGCTGTTTTTGACTTAATTCCTCTAAATCCGGATGAACGTAAGGACTAATGAGCTCCTCCTCCTCCTCTCTTGTCAGCTCTCAGAGCTTCCTTCCGTCAAGGGACAAGTCACATTTGTCATGTGGTTCCCGAAAGGTAGATGCATTTGTATTGAAAGATCTCTTCAAGAAAAGGGAAACGGGGCGAAGATAACTTTCTCACCGTTTGTTCTCTCTCACTTGATGCTCTCGCAAGAGGGCAGGATAGAATATGGAGTTGTCTTCGCCCCCTTTCCCTTTTCTTGAAGAGAAATTTCAGTACAACAATGAAAAGGAAGACCATCCTCTTCTTGCACAAAGATGCAGTAACCATCTTTACGACAAACATGCCCGTCAAGAGAGTTTCGTTAGCAGTTCTGGTCAAATAATTATTTGGGGTGTTGAGATTTTAGTGGTCAACGGAATCCAATAAAATAAATGATTCACATGTCAAATTGAACTATTTCAATTACATAATAATAATAATAATAATAATAATAATAATAATAATAATAATAATAATGATAAAGCATTGAGTATTTCATGAATAAAAGTATTAAGAATAATATATTAAACATTTTATGAATTATATTAAATTAAGATCCCTTGTCTAGTCTATATATAATAGGCTTATGGTTATCCATCAAGGTCTATACATAGTAGGTTTATGGTTATCCACTCATTATTTTAAGTGCATCATTCAAGGAGTTCAATGTTCTTCTTCAAACCATTATTGTTAAACAATCAGAAGGTAACTTTATATTTCACGGTAGATTTAATTCATGAATTATTTTGCTAACACTAGTGGTATCAGAGCTATGCTTTATCCATATTATTCAAAACATAAATTATACGTGAGATTTTTCTTTGATAGAATCAATTGTATTTAATTTGAACATAAATTTTATTCTAATCGATATTCTGGTTCTTCTTATTCATAATCAGTTTCTCATCTTCATTTTTTTTATTTTAATTGTTATATAATGAATATATTGGTTTTGACGAGATAAAACCAAACTTATGGTATGTATATATTATGAAATATATTGATTATTATCGAAACCATATATAATATTAATTGATGGTAATCATCTCTGTAGTAAAATAATTTAAGATAAAATAAAAAGATAAATGACATCACATACGGTTGTAATTGACTTGTGGAGGGTAGGCAATTGGCCTTATAGAGAGGTAATTAATTATCTTTCATGAGTTAATTGAAATCAAATAATATAATAATTTGAGTATTAATTTTTATAGACCCACATGTATGAAAAATTATTTTGGCGCTCTTGTTATCGGTCTTATTAATTAAAAATTAAAAATATGTTATGTCAAGATAAAACCAAACTTATGGTATGTATATGATATGAAATATGTTGATTATTATTGAACCATCAAGTGATTTTGGACATATATATTCAAAGGATTATTTTATGTCTTGGGTTATTTTAAATATATTGATAATTGATATTATTTGGACACATCACGTGGATTTCCATTATGTAATTTGTTGTACATGCACTTTTTGTGATTTTAATTATTTTTTGTATTATGCATTAATATAAGGATTTATTAATAAATTAATGATGAGATGTCATATAATATTTTAACCTAGGAATAAACACAGACTCTTAAGTTACAATATAATATTAATTGATGATAATCATATCTATGATAAAATAATTTTTAAGATGATTATAAAAGGATAAATAACAGCACATAAGATTTTAATTGACTTGTAGAGGGTTAGCGCTTGGCACTATAAGGAGGTAATTATCCTTCATTAATTGAAATAAAATAATAATTTAATTTTTTTAGACCCACACGTATGAAAAATTATTTTAGTGCTCCTATTATCAGTCTTATTCATTAAAAACTTAAAATATATTGTGTCAAGTTAAAATAAACATATGGTATATATATATATATATATATATATATATATATATATATATATATATATATTATGAAATATATTGATTATTATTGAAACCATCAAGTGGTTCTGGACATATAAATTAAAATCTTGAACTATTTTAAAATATTGATAATTGATATTATTTGGACATATCAATTAGATTTTCATTATGTAACTTTTTGTAGATGCACTTTATGTAATTTTAGTTTTTTTTATATTATACATCAATATAAGGATTTATTGTATTTATTAATGAATTAATGAAGAGATATTGTATAATGTTTTAACTAAAGATGAGGTACAGATTCTTATCTCATAATATAATATTAATTGATGATAATCACGTAACATCATATTCTTCGTTTTACTTATATCATATAGGTAAGATTGATGTAGGATATCATATTTCAATCATTTATTACTACTATCGATATAAATATAATAAAAAATAAATAATTATAAAATTTAAAACATGCTAATTACTAAACAAAATGATAAGATTTATCTTATACATGATGATTTTGACACCTATACATAATTCAAAATATTTAACCAAATGAACTCAAACGGAACATATCCAATTAATTCCATCCAACATAATTTAATATGTCCAAAAATTTTATACACGAAATGTCCATAGATCATCGTTGGCATAGGCTTGCATGTATTCACTTTCCTACCTAATCATTTGAGTATGGTACTAATATTTCTACCTATAAAATAAGATCCATAGTGCGTAATCACTAAGTATAAATTTTTATAATTTTATTCTAATGAACATATATTATGTCATATATATATATATATATATATATATATATATATATATATATATATATAATATTTCAAAATTATGAACATAAGACATTTAATGGTAAACATCTAAGGACTTCCTTAGTAAGCACAACTCTACAATATAGTATATACATTATAAGAACATAAAATTTTACATCAAAATAATTTAAAATATTAATATACATATATTATAAAATTTTTTTTTTATAGATTTCTATACTCACGCGCGTACACACATAAATATATTAAAATATTTATACACTCCCATACTACACATCAATATATATGCATACATTCATATAATTTTATGCTTACAAAATTCATACATTTATATTTAGACTAGCTCATGATTATCAAATCAGTCGAAACATATTTTTTTAAATAAATTACGAATATGATAATTTATATAATTATTATTTTATAAATATATTAAATTTATAATTAAACTTAAAAATGAAGATGTGAAGTAAAGATAATGTTAAAAATGAAGATGTCGAGTAAAATCATATTCTTTAATGATCTAAGTATACTAGGAAACGATAAATCTTCTTTTTTTTCTTAGGATTGAAGTTTTTTAGCCTCTATAATAAAAAAACTAAGGGAATGACTTTAGGTCTATGGTTCAATCCCATTAGACCTCCTAAGTCTTCTCTCTTTCCTCTATTTACTCCTTTTCTCTTTTTTCTTTTTTCCTCCTCTCTTCTTCTTCCTCCCTTCTCCATCTTGCTCTTTTCTTTCCTTTATTCTTCTCTCCCTTCTCTTGCTCTCTTTCGTTCTTCTCCTTCCTTCTCTTCTCCCCAACAGCCACAGCCCCCTTCTCTTCTGTTCTCCTTCTCTCCTTTCTCCATTCTCTTTCTCTTTTTTCTCCTTTCTTCTTTTCTCCCCCACCGTTGCAGCCCCTTCTCTTTTCTCTTTCCTTTTTCTCCCTTCTTTCCCTTCTCCCCCGTAGCCATAGCCTCCTCTCTTCTCCTCCTCCCCTTTCCACTGTTTCACTCTCTCCCTTCTCTTCTCTTCTTCCTCCCCTTCTCCTCCCTTCCTTCCCTTCACCCCCACATCCATAGACTCCTTTATTTTCCTTCCCTTCTCCCCCACGACCATAGCCGCAACCTCCTCTCTTTCTCCCCTTCTCCCGGTTCCTTAAAACCCCTTGTGTTTTTTACAATTTAATCCTTCTAATATCTATATTTATAAATATATATTCAAAAAATAAAAAAATATTACATTCTTCCCTCTAAATGATGAAGAGTTTACTCCTATAAATTTCACATATCTAATATGATAAGTAATCAAGATTGATATATCTTCACGATATTAATCATATCATGAGATCACATATGATTGAACATCTTAAAACAAATAAAAACTTAAAACAATATCCATCTCATCAAATATTTCTATTTTACACTAAATATTAATATAACTTAATCATATGTAAACATAAACGTTAATGCTTATGCATGTTCAGTCAAAATTTCATAGAATATTAAAATTAATATATCTTGAAAAATATGTATTTCAATCTTAAAAGTCAAAAGTATAAGTATATCATATATCATATTTATGAAGTATAAACATCATAAATTACATCATGAAGTAAGGATAACATATACATATTATTTATATTTCTATTGTTATGCTAGTTGTAATTCAATATGTATAAAACTCATAATACTGTAAATCGTATCTCCGATAAAATAAATTTTAAGATATCCATAAAAGAATAAATGACATCACATAATATTACAATCAACATGTGGGGGTAAGCACTTGGCCCTTCAGGGAGGTAATTATCCTTCATGAGTTAATTAAAATAAATTAATAATTTGAATATTAATTTTTCTATACCCACATGTATGAAAAATTATTTTAATACTCTTATTATCGGTCTTATTAATTAAAAATTAAAATATGGTACATCAAGATAAAATCAAATTATGGTATATGTATTATGAAATATGTTTGAAACCATTAAAGTGGATTTGGATATATAAATTAGAAGGATTATTTAATGCGTTAAATTATTTTAAAGATATTGATAATTGATATTATTTGGACAAATCAAGTGGATTTCATTACGTAACTTGTTGTACATGCACTTTATTCATTTTAATTATTTTTTTGTATTATACATCAATGTGAGATTTTATTAATATATTAATGGTGAGATGTTGTATAATGTTTTAACTTAGGAGGAGACATAGACTCTTTAAGTCACAATATAACATTAATTGATGATAATTATATCTATGATAAAATAATTTTTAAAATAATTATAAAAGGATAAATGACATCACATGAGATTGCAATTGACTTGTGGAGGGTAAACACTTGGCCCTATAAGGAGATAATTATCATTCACGAGTTAATTAAAATAAAATAATAATTTGAGTATTAATTTTTCTAGATTCATAGGTATAAAAAATTATTTGAGTGCTCTTGTTATCAATCTTATTAATTAAAAATTAAAATTTGATGTATATTCTACTAATGATGCACGGTTTCTCATGGAAAGGTTAGATTTTTGTATTAATGTGGATTGTTTGTTCCATAGCATAAAGTTGATTAATTTTTCTTGATTTTTTTTTTATTTTTTCTTATTAATGATGTTCCTATTTTAAGTGATGGTAATTTTTCTAAATCGGAAAGAAAAAAAAATTTCTTTTGGCTCTCGGTTGTATGGACATTGATTTGGTGGCATGTGTGGATGAATCACCTATTCCTTTAAAATGAAGTACGTCACTTGAAGAGCTATAAGTAAAAAAACTTATTAATAACTCACAAGAAGAGCTAAGAAAAGAGCCGTGTGTGTAAGAGATAAGAAGCTTATGAGAAAAGAGCTCATTAACAACTCACAAGAAGAGCTATAAGTAAAAAAACTTTTGTCTATAAAAAAATAAAAACAATAAAATTATTAATATAGTATCAAGGTAAGTAAGAAATGACATAAGGAAAATTAGAAAAAAAATATTCACATATATCTCTAATGTGTAATGAATAATTTTTTATCGATACTCATGATAATACTTAATAGATTGATTATGGTTTATCAATTCATGTTATAAATTTCATGTAGGGTTTTCTAAAATTAAGAAAGTGAAGATAAATTGTGAACAAAGCATATATTCTGGTTTATCACTTACTAATGCAAATAAAGGAAAACGAAAAATAAAAGAACTTAGTAGGCTAAGCCAGTTTGACCAATAGGAGGCTAGTATAATTACCATATTTAAATTTGTCCATGATTTTAGGTCCAGAAATCAATTTGGCTCTAAGTTTATCCTAAAATATCAAAACTTAATCGTTCATATTAGCATTTTAAATTTTATTTATGAAATGTTGCCTTTTTCTGGGCAAAGTGCATGGCTTTGAACATAATCACATGTTGAAGTGGTCCGCTATTGATATTTCTATGTATCAAATATTGATTAAAGAGGCCTAACATTGCTATGCTCATAACAACTCTTAATTTGTTATACGATGATGTCCATCGTGATTGACACGTGAGCCTAATCTTATGTCATTTGCCAATTTAATCCTTAAATAACTTGAATTGATGCTATGAAATGTGAGTTAATCTAACCTCACACTTTGTGTTGCATGCATTAATTATGAATTGACATATATTATATTGACATTAAATGTCACATTATCTGATTGCAGGTGATATGATGAATATGGAGAGACCACAGCTTCTGATTGTGTTAATCTCTAATTTTCTCAGAGGAACTAAATGTAAATACAAGAATAACATGAACTAAAATGCAAAATCTAATTTTCACGTTACAGGGAAACAGAGAGAGAATCGGAGAAGAAGAAAAGAGAAGATAAAAAGGGAAAAGAAAAGAAGAGGGAGAAGAGAAGAAAAAGAGAATGTTAGAGCTAGTTCCAGGATATTTACCAAAGGATAATTTTGGCAACACAATAAAGACAATAAAGCGGAAAGAATAAATCGACAAGAACAAACAAAACACCAGAACACCAGATATACGTGGTTCGGTCAATTGACTTTGACCTACATCCACGGAAGAAAGAGGAGCAAATTACTACTATAAAAGAGGGACACTTACAAATGCCTTAGGAAATGTTCCTAGGCCATAAAACACCTTCAGCTTCCTAAACAAGAAGACTTCAAACCATAAGCAGGTTTTCTTGTGATGCCTGCTGTACTTCTTGTGGTGTCTGTAGTACTTCTCGTGGTGTGTCTAACTTCAAAGCTCAGGCCCTTATTTATAGTTTCAAGACGAGACAACAAGTCTAATTTTCCCGATGTGGGACTATGGGACTTGCCAAACTAACAAATCTCCACCTTGGCATGTCCCAACAAAACTTGCTCCACCTTCTTCACAAAAGCCCTAACGGGCAATCACCAACAATGAACACCAACCAAGTCCAAGCATTGCTTGAACTTGTAAACCGGAAGAGGCTTCGTAAACATATCAGCTGGATTGTCCTTCGTATGAATTTTCTGAACAAGGACCTTTCCCTCAGCAATCAACCACTTAGCGGAATTATCAAAAGAAACTGCATCTGAATAGGTAGTAGGCTCACCAACTTCACTTGTTTCTTCTACAACAGACAAAGTATATGCAACCAAATTTGCATACCTTTGTGGTGGTCGAATATCTCTCATATGACCCAAACGCATATGCCATAATTTGGTGATGTCAGAATCAGACAATGATGATGACGAGATTGCAACTGAACCTGTGACAATAGTTCCCTGCAGAATATACAAGCTACCAGACCTACAAGCTTTCATAACAATAAGAGCACTTCTAGAAACTTTCATAACTCCACCTTCAACTGTGTATTTACACCCAAGGGCCTCTAGGGTGCCTAAAGAGATGAGATTCTTTTTCAAATCAGGAACATGTCTAACATTAGTGAGCGTCCTCACAATACCATCATGCATTTTAATTCGGATTGTTCCTCTACCAACAACATCACATGCAGCATTATTGCCCATCAAAACAATTCCACCATTACAAGATTCATATATGGAAAACAAATCCCTATTGGGACACATGTGATAAGAACAACCTGAATCTAAAATCCATTCATTTTTAGACCTTGTCCTGTCATCAGTAGCAAAGAAAATATTTCCAAAATTCTCATCAGATGCTACACTAGCTTCAGCGGATTCAGTAGTTTTTTCAACAAATTTTTCCTTTTGCTTTAATTTATTTTTCAATTTAAAGCAATCAGATTTAATGTGCCCCATTTTATGACAATATCTGCATTCCAAATTTCTATGTCTGGATTTAGATCTAGATTTAGATCTACTACTGTCAAATTCTCTTTTATCCATTTTATCCCTGACAACCAGACCCTCAGCCTGATTCTCTCTACTTTGATATTCCTGTCTATCTGCTCCTTAGATTTCAGTGCAGATTTAATTTCTTGATACAAAACTGTTTCTTTTCCATAAATCAAAGTATCACGGAAATGCTTAAAAGATTGGGGAAGAGAACACAAGAGTAACAAAGCCTTATCCTCATCATCAATTTTTGCATCTATATTCTCCAAATCCATAACCAAAGAATCAAACTTATCAAGATGCGAGAGTATAGATGTACCTTCAACCATCCGAAGCATATACAGACTCTGCTTCAAGTAGAGATGATTCTCCACTGTCCTCTTCATGTACAAGGCTTTAAGTTTGTCCTACATGCTCTTAGCCGTAGTCTCCGTAGCTACCTCCCGTAAAACCTCGTCAGAGAGGTTTAGAATGATGCTGGATCGGGCCTTCTTATCCATACCCGCAAGATCTTCCTTTGACGTACCATCTGGAATGTTCTCAGCACCCTGAAGTGCCAAATCAACTCCGTCTTGAACCAGAATGGCCTCCATCTTGAGTTGCCACATGCCGAAGTTGACATTTCTGTCGAATTTCTCGACAACGATCTTTGATATTGTCATTGTTGCCAAAAGATTCCAGAACCAGGCTCTGATACCAGTTTGTTAGAGCTAGCCCCAGGATATTTACCAAAGGATAATTTTGGCAACACAACAAAGACAATAAAGCGGAAAGAATAAAGCGACAAGAACAAACAAAACACCAGAACACCAGATATACGTGGTTCGGTCAATTGACTTTGACCTACATCCACGGAAGAAAGAGGAGCAAATTACTACTATAAAAGAGGGACACTTACAAATGCCTTAGGAAATGTTCCTAGGCCATAAAACACCTTCAGCTTCCTAAACAAGAAGACTTCAAACCATAAGCAGGTTTTCTTGTGATGCCTGCTGTACTTCTTGTGGTGTCTGTAGTACTTCTCGTGGTGTGTCTAACTTCAAAGCTCAGGCCCTTATTTATAGTTCCAAGACGAGACAACAAGTCTAATTGGACTTGCCAAACTAACAGAGAAGATACGGAGTACGCTTCGGCTGTGAGATTAGAGAAAAGAAGAAGAAGAGGAGGGAAAAGAAGAGAGAGAGAGAGAGAGAGAGAGATCCGGGAAGGAGAGAAAGGAAGAAAGGAAGGAAAGAAAAAGAAAGAAAGAGAGAAATAGATTGAGAAAAAAAGAAATGAGAGGGGATGGGCTTTTGGCACTGTAGAGAGAAAGAAAGAGAAAACGAAAAAAATAAAGAGAAAATAAAAAAAGAAAAATGTAGTGAGGATCCGTTTTGATACCAAATAAATTCAGATCAAATTCAAAAAAATTATATTATATTAATATTAATTAGATTTATATTTTAGATCATGGATTGATGAATCAAAATGTTTTTAATTAATTATAACTTATATCATGAAGAAAATAAAAGAATGAAAATTGATGTTGTTAAACAAAAGGAAATAAAAGGAGACTATTGGCATAAGCATCCTTTGATTTCATCTATAAGAGACTATTGGCATCTACATGATTTAAAAGTTTATTTATTATTTAAAAACATCGCAAAAGGATTTGTATGTTGATGATTTGAAAAATACATATATTTTGAATAGTACTTTGTTATATTATAAGTATTTATGGATTTATAGTATCTGATTTATATGAAAATATTTATTTAATATTATATTTGAAAATAATTAAAAACATGTAAATATTATTAGTTTTAAATGATATATGATTGCATCAGTTGATATGCAAAAGGATTTATTAAAGCTTCTATTTTTGTAAAGAAAATAATTGATATAATATTTTTTTGTAAAATTACATTTGTCTAATTAATATGATTATGATTTAGATCTTACTAACGAGGATTATACATTGATATTTGTTCAGAAATTAATTTCTTCTCAATCATAATCCGAATCTTCCGAAGAATTCTTTTTCTCTCGATCCGAATAATCCAAACATACAAAGATATACTTTACTTATAAGATGGGAGTTAAACATGATATTGATACAACGTAACCATAGTTGTTAATACTGTTAAGATTTCTGTTCTCACATATGCATCATAGTTATATTTCTCCTTAGCTATACTTTGCTCATTTGTGATAGTCCTTGCACTATTTTTGAAGTTTTGACATGTGATATTAGTCATATTTATGCTTTCATTATGAAATACATTTAAATATATTTTATATTTAAAAAAGTATTATTAGTAAGCTATAATTCAAAATGCATATGACATTGATGTTTTGTAAATTTTATATGCATGAAGAAAGTATTCGATATTTATGCATATTTTGAAAGACATAAAAATTTATATGTTTTAAAAAATATTTATTTATGATAAATTTTGTTAATATGTGAGTCGTTGTACTTATTGAGTATGATTTGCTCATATGATTATATCTTAATTTTTTTTAAAGTTATAAATGGATCACTAATTATTCTAATAAGATTACTGTATATATATATATATATATTATTTGGATTAAAATATTATGACTTTTAAGGAGTTGTTGAACCTATTAAATATCTTATGAGTGAATTGATTATGGATTGAGTTATGTTACTAATTAATATCCTATGATTTGATTAATTATGAATTAATTTATATAATAATTATACTGTAAAAATTGGTTTGTTATGATTTTGACTTTACGTTCTTATAGGAAAATATATAGAATTACGATATTATATCATTTCTGACTTTCCACTTGGCTGGAGGCCTTACACTTTGTGATTCTAAGTCAATTATAAGGAGGTTTATATAACTTTGCTCTGTGCAGTCGTATATTGTTCTCGGTATAATTCTAAATAATAAGAATTATGCGAAGCACACAATATATACAGTTTACAGTACGGAATATTTTAGTGGTTTGACAACAATCATTCGTCATAGCCTCTTTTAAGCGTTCTTTTCCTTCTTTGATGAAGACCGCATCATTACGTTTTTGGACTTCAACACAAACTTAGATCACTTGTCATCTCACAAAATAACAATAAAAGCTATATTATTCACAGCATTGTGAGCTGTTGATGTTTGTTAACCCTTGATAACTAGGGATGTTTTAATTGCGATATAGGATACATGTATACTTGTGCTGACTGACGGCTTGTAAACTGTTCAGCATATTTTATTGACTGAAGAATTAAGGATTCCAGCATCAGATTTGTATCTTTGGGACTTATGGCTTTCTTATTATTATTATTATTGTTGAATGTTACACGGATGCTTGTATAGTTTTATCGAGCATTAGAGACTTGATCAATAGAGACATCGTTGTTATTTATTCTCCTTCTCAAAAAGAAACTTATGAAAAGAAATTAGATTTTTTTTATAAAAGTACTCCCATGTTTGTGATTAATAAAAACATTGATAAGTTTTAAAAGAATTTTTGTAATCAAATAGATGTTTGATAATGACAAAGAAGAAGGGTTGATGCCTATCGTCTAAATTATTATGGCAGAGGAGGTGTTAATGATTACTGTTGGTGATAATGATACCACGATGTCATGATGAATATAAAATTAAGTATAAGTGATTTGTAGAATTGAACTGATAGTAACATTTCTATGATCATGAAAATATTCATATGGTTTTTAAAAGAGTAGTAGAAATGGTATAAACAATGATAATAATAAACGTAGCGATATCAAAGATGAGATGAGAGTAATGATAGTAGTTTTTATCACGATCATACAGTAATGAGTGTTAAAATATTATGCAGGTTAAGCACAAAATAGAATTTGGTGAGTTATGGCAATATTGCAAAGAGGATTTGGTGAGTTATCACATTCTAATTTAAAACCATCAATTCTGATAAGTATCTCTGTATTAATAAATTCTCCCGATCTCGTGACAGCATCCCTTTGATAGCCCTCAGATTAACCCTTCCTAAAGATATAGTCACTAGTAGTAGCAAAGGAGGACCTTTGTACCAAATAGTTGCAAAAGGGGGAAATTATTTAAGTTATTCCATAGAAATCAGTGGAGGATAGATAGAAAGTCGATCTGAGTCGTTGCAAAAGAGAAAATTATTTCAGTTATTCTATAAAAAAATCAAAATAAATTCGTAATAAAACTATTTAATATATAATCCAAAATTTGACCTTCAACTAAGCTTGTCTCCTCTCCACCATATGTATCCAAGGCCTTAAATGAAATGTTGAGCATACTTTTTCTGAGATCCCAGAAATCATCAGAAAAGGAAAGGAACATTCTTTTCTGATTCATTCACCTGTTGGGCATACTTTTCCTGAGATCTCAGAAATCATCAGAAAAGGAACATTCAAATGATTCATCCCACCCCTCGGAATGAAGAGAGAGCCTCCTCACAATTCCGGCTGGTCCTGACAATTACTAAATGCTAGTGTGCACGAACGAGCGTAGCGTTGGCTTCACAGGGGATGGGTGAAGCACTGACATCCCCCCAGCAAAGCTGGCTCTTTTGACATCTTCGTTCGTAGCCTGGAAACCCACATTTCTTTGATCTGAATGGTATCTATACTTGGTGTTTCAAAGCTCACTAACGATCAGCATTGGAACACCGAAACCCTTACGGAGTCTCTTGGGCCATTTCATTTAGGAAAGGATCTTTAGCCTCGACATTCCTCTTCCTACTCATGATGACAAATTTCTTAGAAGAAATCACACAGCAATGAATGGATGCTCGTTGGTGCAGCTGAGATTACTTTTGGCAGCTGCCAATTGCCCAAAGAAAGTAATGATATATAATCTTTGGGCACAATAATTTTTTATTTTAATATATATATATATATATATATATTATTTAGATTCTCTTTGCTAATAAAAAAATAATTTATTTTTTACAATGAATTCTTTAGTTTATTATTGTGATTGTGGATCACAGTTGTCTCATTTGTCACATCTTATAAATTTTGTATTGTATTATATTAGTTGTATTCATCTACTAGAGAGATTCAAAATATGAATCTCAACAACAATTGCATTAATTATACCGAGTTTGCTAATCATTAACTATTGATTATTCTCAATATTTGATCGAACTGACTCTGATTAGATCCGATCTGAAACCTCTGTTAGAAACTATCAGACAAGTTGTTGATAAAAAGAAAACATAGAGATGAGGGAAATAAGGTTGTATTCAAATCTAAAGCTGACACCTTCGAATTGATGCATAACAAATTAAAATTACTTTCCCAACGGTAGCTCACATCAACGCTAAATAATACAAATCGTCGCAGTAGAATGAGGGCAGAATAAATAAAGCCGTCGCCGCTCGCGCCAGCGTCAGAAGAAGAAGAAGTAATTCTTTATTTACCCGTTGTTCTCTGCGCTGCGTCGACTTCCCCATGTGAACCCCATCCTCCGATGCGGTCAACGGACCCAAGCGATCACCGCCCTACCGGCGTCCTCCAAGAAAGCCATTGCCGCCGCGCACTCCGCCAGCACCACCTCGTCCGCCCGGCTCCTCAGGATCGGCGGGTAGAAGAGCCAGAACCCCGTCGCGACGACGAACCCTAGCGTCAGCAGCGTCGCCATCGCCGCCGGGGGCCGCCACCACCCGGCCTGCCGCGCGGCCCCCTCCGCCACCAGGCACGCCCCGTGGAGCACGAAGAAGGCTGTCGCCTCCCCGGTGGGCGGCGCGAGGGTGATGTACCAGAACATGACCTCGTGCATGAGGCCGGACACAAGGAAGGTCGCGAGGATGCCGGCGGCGCGGCCGAAACGGGCGCGGACTGGTAGGTAGATGGAGGGCCGGAGGATGGCGGAGACCATGAGGTTCCAGCGGCGGCCCCAGAAGTCCTGGAGCGAGGCAGCGCGGTAGGGAGCGTCGAACTGCGGCTCGATCGCAAGGCCCCGGGGAAGGAAGAGAGCCGCGGCGCCGGCGGCGCAGGCAAGGACGAGTTCTAGGGCGAGGTACATGTGGATGCAGTATACACTCAGCAGCAAGTAGGGGTGCATCACGTCCTTCAACCGATAGAAGGGGATGACGGCGGAAAGGAGGGCGGCCTTGGCGGCGGCGGGGAGGAGGGGGGAGATGGACGGACTCTTTCGTTTGTGGTGATGGAGGGGATCGATCAGCTTGACAGGGAGGGCGGCGGAAGCGAGGAATGGGAGGAACGGGAGGGGTGCGGAAAGAGGGCCGGCGTCAACGCAGAGGAGGAGGAGCTTGAAGAGGGCCAGCCAGGCAAGGAAGAAGGCGGAGATTCCGCGGAGGTGAAGGGAGGAGAAGTGGAAGGGGAGGAAAGGAAGAAGGCAGACCACGGGGAGGAGGGAGAGGAGTCGGGGCACGCCGGGCTTAACGCGGCAGGCGGCGAAGCGGACGTAGGTCATGGACATGGCCACCCACAGGGTCAACTTCGCCAACACCACGAGCTCCGAGTGCTGCTCCATCTTTCGATCCTTCTCTGGGCGTGGGCGCGCGGGTCCTCGAGACAGAGACGGGGAACGAGAGCGGAGTTTGGGTAGGGCAGACGATGAAGACTGTTAAATCGCCCCCTGCTCCCAAGACACTAATATTGTTGGCCTGTTATATGTGCTACATGTCTTAACGCATACTTCGATCCAAATAGAAATATTAAGGTCAAGTACAAAATTAGCCGCCATGTGTAAATGCATTTAACATAAAAAACAGCGGGTCGATCGAAATGTCAACATCTTGTTTGAATCTAAAATTTCGGTGAACATGTGATGGACTTTTAAAGTCCATCAATTGGCATTTCGCTGATAATAACAATTGTTGGATCAAAGCGAAATGTAGAGAGAAGAAATAGTGATCATTCATAAAACAAAAAACCTTTGGTATTAAGCTTTTATCTATCATATGGTCTCATAATAAGTAGTCTTTACAAAGGATTTTTTTTTAATTTTGACCAAAATATCTTCATTGAAATCATAAAATGACATTGATTATTCTTTGACTCGGTTAATTCATTAAGGTTTGATTCAAATATATCTTACCTTATCCTTTTGTTTTCCTAAAATTATTTTGCTTTATCCAATTGATCAATGAAAGGAAATAGGGAAGTCTTTGATCGTCATCCCCTTTGCTAACATCCTTCTTCTTGCAGCAGTGATCAGTCTCGTTCATCGATGAAACTTTACAGAGTCTCGATGATCAATGGTGCATCACCTTAGCCCCAACTAGTGCTGCGAACTCTCACTGAATAGCCATGTCCTCCCTCCCTTTTCATGATGTATCTATCTTCTATAAGGTTACATGTTTGGTCAAATGGAAGGTTTGGTGCATGCTCTACATCATCGGACAAGGAAGGCTTGGTTGTGGTTGTGGCTTGGCTACGGTCGAAGGCTTCATTCACGATGTGCATGGCTGTAAGGTGGATTGTGGAATGACTATAAAGCTGCATAATTGATCATTGTATCGGTGAAACCTTCCTAGTATTGCTAAAGCCTCAATAACATCCTTCACAATCTCTAAACCGTTGACTACATTGGCAAATCGTTCTATACATCGCCGAATCAATTGCTGCAACAACACTTGAAGGTGAAGGTTGATATCTTAGTGTGGTGGTTGTGTAAGTGTTGATTGTTTACTTCGAAAAACGGTATACATCTTTGTTTCATTTATCATAGTTTAGTATTATTAATTTTTAATATTATTTAAATACTAAATAGGGCTAATTTTGATAGGATTGATCTTCTTTCAAATGAAATATTTAGTATTTTAGATAAGATGGATAATTTTAATGAAACATAACCTTTGTCGATATTAGAATAAAAAGTGCTTTTTGAAAGTGGTTATATAATACTAGATAAAGTTGAAAGATCTCTTTTGCACTACTCCAAACATCAGATTTGTTACTATTGTATAGAATCGTAGAAGAAGATAAGATCATAATATATATGATGCCTATAATGTTGTTAGTAAGCTTATCGATTTAGATCCATATATCTATGAAAACTTCTAGGAGGATAGGATTATGAAAGAAGATGACTACTACCTTAATTCTTTAGCTCCCTATGTAGATGAAGAGGAATTTGTCATCAATGAACTATAATTGGACAAATAAGAATTTGTTAAATCTAGAATTTGTTGATATAATAATGTTCAATCCAATAAATATTCATGATATTTGACACATAATTTTAATATGTTTTTTTGGGTATTTAAAGATATTTAAGAGTTTAAAAGAGTTTTATAAGAATATGTTATAAGGAGAAGTTTTAAAATAAAAATTATTATTTGTAAAAGTTACAAGTTTAAGGTATGATGTAAGGTTGAGCATTGTGGATGATCAAAGCAATATACTTGGAGGAAATCGAGATCATCCATCTTGCACCGACAAATTTATAGCTGAAGAAATCAAAGAATAAATTCTTTCAAATGAATAATATACTCCTAAGATGATTATTGTAGATAATAATAAAAAATTTGGAATGGTTATTTCATATAGAAAAATATATTTAGCACATGAAATCATATCAAATAAAGTTAATCGAGACCTTGATGGATTGCATGGTGTGAGTGTTAAAAAGTTCATAACTATGCACCGATCGTTTGCCTAATTAATTTAGAGGATTGACATTTTCATTAGATTTTTTTGGGTATTCTAAGTTAAACATATTTTTGGTACTTATTTTTTGATTAAAAATTTTTAAATTAAAATTTTATTTTAAAAGTACTAATTCACCCCCTTCTCCTCTTAGTGTCCTTACGATCCTAACAATTGATATTAGAGCATGATTCTCTCAATTAGTTTAATACCTAAGAGAGATTAAATGACTTTTTTTGACAATCAAAAGACTTACTCTATTACTCATCCCCCTATATTTAGTGAGACATATTACAATTATTGAAAGATACAAATACAGATTTTTTTTTTTATTTTTATGGATTTTGATTTATGGAATGTCGTTGAATGTGATTTTAAAAAATCTTCTAAATCGATAAATGAATGGAATGATCTTGAAATAAAATATTTTTTTAAATGCTAAAGCTATGAACGCTTTATTTTGTACGTTAGACAAAAATAAATTTAATCGTGTTTATATATATGAAATTACACATGATATTTGTCATACACTTAAAGTTACTCATAAAGGCACAAATAAAGTAAAAGAATCTAAGATTAATCGTTTGATACATAGTTATAAATTATTTAGAATGAAGTTAAGCGAAACTATTGGTAACATGTACACTCGTTTTATGGATGTTGTCAATGATTTAAAAGCTCTTGGTAATTGTTAAATAAAATTTTAAGATCTATTCCTAAAATTTGGGATCCAAAAATAACGACTATCCAAGAAGTAAAGAACTTGAATAACTATCCTCTTGAAGAACTCATAGGATCTTTAATAATCTAGATGACATGTAAAACATATTATAAAAAAGAGAAAAACCTTAGGATATTACACTTTGAATCAAAGAAGACTATTTGAGCAAAAGCTGACGATGACATGGTGAACTATGCATTGATGATGAGGTATATGACTTACCAAAAATATCTTTATCTTATTATGAATTACTTAATGCATTTCATGATTGTATAATGAACTTAAAATATTTGATAAAAAAATATAGATTATTAAAAAGGATCATGTATCTCTCTCTAATGAATTTAATAAATTAAAAAATAAGTATGACGATTATATGTTAATATCTTGCACTACATGTGAAGAGTTAAACTTATTCAAAAAGGAAAATATATTATTACAACAAATATTAAAAAAATTTAAAATTAGAAATAAATCATTAAACATGATTCTGGCTAATAAAGGTTATGTACATAGAAAAGAAGGAATCAGCTTCATGATTAGTAATACTCAACAAAATCCAATAAAATTTATAAAATGACCCACACTATAAGTTCTCCCTAAAGTTAAATATAATTTTTGTGAAAGATTTGATCACTATGCTTATACATGCTCTTTTAAAAAATATAACTCTCATAAATTAGTTTAGGTTTCTAAAGAAACCATAAATGATTTGATGTCAAAAGTCAAAAAAAGTAGATATAACCATGAAGAATCTAAAGTTAAATAGGTACCTAAAGCAAATCCCTCATTTTTATACGTATGTCTCCAAACAAGGGCTAGGAGTAAGAGATGATATATTGATAGTGGATGCTTAAGGCACATGACCGAAGATCCAACACATTTCTCAAAGCCAACTAGTAAAGATAGAGGATGTCACCTTCGGAGACAACAACAAAGGAAAAATTATCGATAAAGAAAATATTAGTAACAAATCAAATCTTTTGATTGAAGATATTTTGTTAATAGATACTTTAAATATAATTTATTAAACATTAGTCAACTTTATAATAAAAGGATAAAATATTAAATTTAAATCTAATGCTTGCATACCGAATAAGAATAATTTTATGAATACTTTAAGAAGCAATAACATTTATCTTGATAATTTTCATGATGAAGCTTATTTTTTAATTTTAAATAATGATGCATGGCCTTGACATAGAAGATTATGATATGCAAGCACGTAGGTGGCCAGGCCTCGGCCAAGGCTGTTGTCATGCCCCCCGAATTTAATTCTCATTTAGGAGGTGTGAACCTAATTCAAGATTGATAATATTTAATTCAACAAACAATCCAAGATCCAATCACGCATTTGAGGTCACTAAGAAAAAAACATTCAAGTCATTTACCTCTACAATCCACAATTCACAAAACCTGTGCAGTCTATAATCATACATCATGTCACTAGATGATTCTTAAAATCCAAAAGCAACTTAACTAAACCATGACTATATCATAAATCCATAAGCGTGGTCATTAATGCAATCACAAAACCAACATGTACTACATGTTTATATCAGTACACAGTTTAGACTTAACATTTCCAAAATCCTGACATAAGAGGTACTTTTCAAATATTTACAAGATACATCAATCTAGATTTGTCATTGATATTTCATTACACCCAAAAAGAACTTATACAATATCAACCTATCAAGTACAAAATATTTGTCCCAAAATCTTCTAGTCTTCCACTGCCTCAACCCAATTTACACATTTTAGTGAGCGATAAGTTATCATGAAAAATTTATATAGCAACGAGGTGAGCATATAAAGCTCAGAAAATGACTAACATATCCATAGTAAAGAGAACAGTTTTTAAACAAATGAGGTATCAAAATACAAAGTAGAGATACAAGATGAAACAGTAGCATGTTTTGTTTGAATGCAGAATTACAATATCATATCGTTCGAAGCACATTTTATTCATACAATTGAGGAAAGGTAATTGGAGCATATCATTGGCATAAGGAGCATATCGATGACATATGGTAGCTTTCAAGGTATAACAAAGACTTATAACATTTCGGAAATATATCAAAGAACAAAACATGAATAGAAGCTCAAATGTCACATGACGATGCATTCATTTCATTCTTATCCAAAGCATGCATAGAAACATAGCCAAAGCTTTGGATATCATATCAAACACATAGAAGGTGAAGTGGGATCATAACATAATATGGTCCATCCATTTCTGAATGACCAACAAACATAAGTCTCCCATGTCTGGGAGCTCCATCCACCCACGTCTGAGTGAAGTCATAGGGGGCCGGCAGAGCATCGCGGGCTCTAAGCATAACTCCCTTTACCATTTCTAGCAAAGGTTCACATTTATCCCACAAACACAGGAGTATAAAGGGACAATATGAATAATGAAATTAGCATATATTGGAAGCACATGTGGAACAATGAAATGTACATATGCCTTTCGAGTCAATACGATACAAACATAATCTTTCACAAATGTATTCAGATTTGAAAGGAAACAAAAGCAAGAGCATACAAGGATTTCAAGAAATCATATATAGCTCAATTGAAATAAGAAAGTTAGATAAATTTAATGTCCAAAGAAATGAAACTAGAAGAGGCACATATCGAAAGCAAATGCGGAACAATGGGATGCATGTGCCAAATCATTACGATGCAAATATGATCTTTAGATGATAGCTGCAAATGTACAAATAAATGGAGGACAAAAGTATACAGGAATTTAAGGTAATAATGTAAAGCTTAACTGAAGTAAGAGTTTTTGCCAAAATCGATTTCCAAAGAGAATAAACAAGGAAAGCCACAATCGACCAAAGCTCGATTCTGGCAGAATTTGATAGGAACATTGTATGAACTATTTGGATAACCAATTATGCTGCAATTTATACAAAATAGGTGTCATTAGAAAGCTTTGTCAATCTAGTTGTAGGAAAATCAAGTTTAACAAGAATTGGAATTTACAACAGGGAGTTACCGATAATTTTGTAACGAAAGGTTTGAAAATATTAGCTCTATTTTACTGAATCCATAGGGTTGATGAAAGCAGATTTTTCAGTTAGCAATTGTACTCCAAAAATTTCAAATCAGCATATACAGAAAGAATTTTGAGTCTAGCTTCGAATAAATCATACTTTTTATGAATCGGAGTTCACAGCAGAAAGTTATAAATAGTTAAGCAACAAGAGGTCAGAAATTTCAGTTCCTGTTTTGCAGAATCTGTAGGGTTAAATTAAATAGAAGTCTTAGTAGGCATTTAAACTCCAAATCATTTGATCTTAGTATCAAAATGAAGATTGTTTTGTCTACTTTCAAATGGAACAGGATTTGTCTAAATCAGAGTTTATTACAAAATGTTATGACTGAAACATTGCATAGAGGTCAGATTACCGAAAAATTACAGATTCATGGCTTTGTATCAAAACGAAAGAAGGTCTGGTTCTCAGTTGAAAGCTTTCAAATTTTGTAGAATAAAAATGGAAACATAGATTAAGGTTACTGTGGGATGGGGTTAGAACATTGCCTTAAAATTATTTGAATCCCAAATGTGGAAAAATTAATGAAATACCTCAAGCTTTTCTTCTTCTTCTTCTTCTTTTCTCAAACTCACGTTGGCTGCAACTCTTCAGGTTTGTTTTCTTTAACCTTTCATCTAATTATTTGGGTTTTGGCTAATGCAAAAGTTGCAAGGTGTCATGCATGCATGAAAGGGGCTAGGTGTCATCTTTAGAGCAAAGATAAGTGGCACTAACCTTAGGTTAGCTAGTGACACATGTCCACTATATATATATTTTTAACTTAAATCTGAATCTTTCATAAATTATATCAAACTTCTAATATTTACTCTTAGGTCCCTAACCATAAACTTTTAATATAATATCATTGAATATAAAATAATTATTAAATAATCCTTATTTTTACAAACAAATCTTTTACTAAATTTTTAAAAATGGGGGATGTTACAGCTGTAAGCATCCATTGGCCAACCTACGAGGGCAGCAATAGTTGCTGCCCTCTCTCATCTTTTGTGTCAACGATTGTGACGACAAGAGTCTTCCTAAAACATAACACATGTAGTTCAAAACTAATCTTTTGCATGAACAACCTAGCTCTGATACCACTGTAGGGAATCTTAGGATCAAGAGCGGGGTCAGCACTAAGAGGGGGGTGTGAATTACCGCAGCGATAAAATCATATCTTCAAAAAATTTTATATGATAAAATCTATTTACGTTGAAAACCGATTTCAGAAACTTAACTTGAAAGCGTACTAAAGAGCATAGTGGATGTAAAGCAAGTAAAGAGGTTTACAATTAAAGTAAATTGCATAAAGAAAATGCAAACCAGAGAACACGCCAATTTATAGTGGTTCGGTCGTCGTGACCTACATCCACTCCACCGATTCCTCTTCCGTCGAGGCCACCGACATCTACCATCAATCTTCCTTTAATAGGTGAAGATCAACCTCCTTCTTACACCCCTCTTCTCCTTTTCACAGGTTTAGGAGTCAATCTTTACAAGCACTCACTCCTCTCTTACAGAATTCTAACCCTTAGACTAGAGGAGGATTCTCACAAGAGATTTCTACAATGTTTTTCCACTTTTAAACTCTCTGTGCTTGTGTTCTTTAACCAGGGATAAGAAGGGTATTTATAGGCTTTAAGTTAATTCAAACTTAGAGCCTAAAAACATCTCATCCCGGGTTTTTCGAGCATGGGCGGTACCATCGCCTAGTGTCAATCTGATACTGACATTGCACTGGACGGTACCACCGCCCAGTCTGGCGGTACCACCGCTTGGGGTGCTGTGCTGGGTGGTACCACCGCCTGGGGTGCTGTGCTGGGCGATACCACCTCCCAGATTGGCGGTACCACCGCCTGACACACTCTCGAAGATCGTGTCATGACGGTGAGACTTCTTGGGGCATTGTTTGGGCCTCTCATTGGGCCCGACACAATCCTTACATAGGCCTAGCTGGCCCCTAATTGGGTTGGCCCAAATCCAAACCTAATTACGTGCTAACTACAAAATCTAAGACATAATCTGAGCTAAACAAGTCTGTAAGTCTATTCTTCCGACGAACTTCCGACGATCTCTCGGCAATGTTCTGGCGGACTCCCGGCAAGCTCCTGGACTTCATGATAATTTTCTTGGTGAGTTCCAACGAGCTTCTCTAGCAAGCTCCGAGACTTCTCGGCTGGTTCCGCTAGAACTTCCGACGAATGTCCGGACTTCCAACGAACTCTCAAACTCCCAACGAAGTCGCGTCCTTGACTCTGGGACTTTATTTTGCTTCATACCTTATTATCATAGTTAATCCTGCACATGTAAAAATATACTTTGATCTAGATAATTAATACTAAGCATTAATCATGTTGTCTGGCATGTCATTGGTCCCTCAACGCTTCGTCCGATTTTTCGGCGCATCATCCTCTCTTGCAGTCTATTGCCCAATCGACCAATTTACTCTGCAATTCCAATATCATTGGCGCAATATCTGCTTTTCTTGGCCCGATGCCCGAATCCATGGCCCGAAGCCTTCTATTGATATATCGACCGATCCTCCGGCCCGATGTCAATCTTCTGACATGTTTTCCTCCGGCACAACATGATTCTTCCTGCTTTAATTGTCTCATCTTGATCGAAGCATCCTACTTCACTCAAAATGTAGATTAAAAATATAAATACTTATCAATTGGTTTCATTATCAAAATACGAGATTCAATAATCTCTCCTTTTTTTATGATGACAACTAATCGATGACGGAGTTAGTCTTAACTCCCGGAGTTTAAATAAACTCCCCTTATCAATATGTCATATTGATAGAAACTCTTGGATTCAAAAATCCAAGCAACATGTTATCATAAACTTATGCATAACATGTCAACATACTTCTCCCCCTTTTGCATAATAAATCTTAAGTTTAATCATCATGCAAGCTAGCAAAAATTATGAGTTTTACATGATTGTAAATTTTGCTAGATATGCAAGTTCAGCATGTTTGTTTTGCAATGTTCAAGCTAGCAAGTGTTTGAAAAAGAAAGCAAGTTTTGCAACATACAAGCTAGCAATAATTTAGAGTTGTGCAAGTTTGTAAATTTGCTTTTCTTTACGATGTGCAAGATAGCATATTTTTGCATCTTCTTGAGATTTCAAGCTAGCAATTTTTGGTGATGTTCAAGATAGCAATTTTTTCTCTTTTGAGAAGTGCGATTATTTTTGCTTCCTTTGAAGAAATGCAAGCTAACAAAATGTTACATTATTTTACAACATGGAAGCTAATAATTTGATATGTTCAAGAAGCAAGTTCTTTCTTCTCTTTTGAGAAGTGTAATTTTTACTTTTTTCTTGAATTGTGCTAGCTAGCATCTTTTATCTCTCCCTTTGTCATTGTCAAAAAGAATGGAAAACCCTTTATATCAATTTTCAGATTATGATAAAGGTAAAGTATCAATTTTATTTGTGCATCATTATATTTTCAATTTATATGCACAATTTTAAAACTTTACATATCATTCTTACTTCATGCATGATACCAAAAATAAATCAGTTATTACTATGGGCATATCATACATGATATTTAAGCATACATGAAATATCATTTTGACAACAAATCATAGCATTTTAAGTCATGATGATATCTAAATGTCAAATTACATTACATCTCATATTTCATGCATATTTTATTTCATCATGAATAACTTCAAAATCTTATGCATGAAATAAAATCATCATTACATGATTCCAAATCATCATTCTAGAGTATTATTTCAAAAAATGATAATTATTGATTTTCATATTATTTAAAAAAAATCATAGTGTTGCATACATTTTTATCTAAGGGAAAAATCATAGTGTTGCATGCATCATTCCAAAACATTTCAAGCCATAAATACAAAGAAATCATGTCATGAAGGATAAGACTAATTAAATACCAAAAGATATGATTCATATAGTAAATCTCTTCTTTAAATAAAACACCAAGAAAAAATCATAGGAGTACAAAGAAGAGATCTTAAAAAAAATCTCAAGTAATTCCAAGAGATCAAGATCATGATTTTCATAAAACTCATTCAAATTCAAATCATCCAAATCATCAAAAACATTTTCAAAGTCATTTTTAAGAGATTCAAAATGGCATAGATAATTTTATTGATCTTTTAGTAAAAAATCGATAAGATAAAGAAAAATTTTTAAGAAGAAAGCTTTCCTCGTTTTAGTGTTTCAATTCATATGATTGATTTCATACATGCATGTTCTTTGTTTTTTTATACCAAACAAAAATATGCATCATCGTTTAAAATGAAAGTGCAAGATTTATCATAAAAATCATCAAGATCAATAAATTATAAAAATCATCATGTATAACTTATTTTAAAATCTCATACATAGAATAAAATCGTCAATCATGGTATCGAAACTTTTAATGTTTTCATTATTATGCATCATTAAATCATTAAGCATGAATTCATTAAACATAAAGCATCTTCAATCAAAATCGAGAAATAATATGAAAATCAACATCATACACATTAATGCTTCTTAAAAACATTCATAGGATTTATCTTAAGCATTAGATTTAAGTCTAACATTTTGTTCTTTTATCATGTAATTTTCATGATCATTTTCAAAAAATTACTAGAAGGATAAGCATGATTCCTAATTTTTTACATTTTCATAACATTATTAAACATATAATTTTCAAGAAAATAATCTTTTAAAAAATAAAAAAATGCATCATGAAAAGCATCATATAATTTCGAAATAAATTAAGGGAGTTTCGATTATCTCATCGTTGAAAGCCGTTAAGGTGTAGTTTGCCACCTCGCCTTTGTTGGGTTGCTCCTCGTCTTCGGATGAGCTTGATTCGTCTCAAGGTGCTTCTCTCTTCTTGCATTTATAGCAAGTAGTCGCATTCTTTTTATTTTTAAATTTTTATTTTATTAACTTTTTAAATTTCTTAGTGAAGAGTTCATGTTCACCATCACTTGAGCTTATGCTCGAGTGGTCTTCAATTGTTCTAAGTCCGAAATCCTTCCGGTTCTTTGGAAGGTGGTTCTCAAGTTCTTTACGTGCATTGCACATCATTTGATAGGTCATCAAAGATCCTATTAGTTCTTCGATTGGAAATTGGTTCAAGTTTTTTGATTCTTGAATAGCCGTTACTTTTAAATCCCAAGTTTTAGAAAGTGAGCGCAAAACTTTATTCACAAGTTCAAGATTCGAAAAACTTTTACCAAGAGCTTTTAAACCATTGACGACATCCGTAAAACAAGTGTACATTTATCCAATGGTTTTGTTTGGTTTCATATGAAATAATTTGAAATCATGCATTAAAAGATTAATCTTTGAAACTTTTAATCTACTAGTGCCTTCATGTGTGGTTTCAAGAATGTACCAAATATTGAAAGTCGTTTCGCACAAAGAACCCCGATTGAATTCGTTTTTGTCTAAGACACAAAATAGAGCATTTATAGCTCTAGCATTTAGAGAAAACGTCTTTTTCTCTAAATCATTTGATTGGTTCATCGGAAGAGAAGACCTTTGAAAATCAAATTCGACTATGTACCATAAATCGAGATTCAATGAAAGCAACAAAACTCTCATTCGAGTTTTCCAATAAGTATAGTCCATCCCATTGAAAAAGGGAGGACGAATAAGAGAGTGACCCTCTTGAAAGCCGAAAAGAGCCATTTCTATTTGGGTGTTAAACCAAATTAGAAAATGAGGCTCTGATACCAATTGTTAGGATCAAGAGCGGGGTCGGCACTAAGAGGGGGGGGTGAATTAGTGCAGCTGTAAAATCACGTCTTCAAGAACTTTCGTACGATAAAATCTGTTTATGTTAAAAACCGATTTCGAAAACTTAACTTGAAAGCGTACGAAAGAGCATAGTGGATATAAAGCAAGTAAAGAGGTTTGGAGTTAAAGTAAATTGCACAAAGAAAATGCAAACCAAAGAACACGCCAATTTATAGTGGTTCGACCGTCGTGACTTACATTCACTCCGCCGATTCCTCTTCTATCGAGCCCACCGGCATCCACTATCGATCTTCTTTTAATAGGTGAAGAACAACCTCCTTCTTACACCCCTCTTCTCCTTTTTACAGGTTTAGGAATCAACCTTTACAAGCACTCACTCCTCTCTTACAAAATTCTAACACTTAGACTAGAGAAGGATTCTCACAAGAGATTTCTACAACGTTTTTCTACTTTTAAACTATGCTTGTGTTCTTTAACCAGGGATGAGAGAGATATTTATAGGCTTCAAGTTGATTCAAACTTGGAGCCTAAAAATATCTCATCCCGGGTTTCCCGGGCACGGGAGGTTCCACCGCCTACGTTGGGCGGTACCACCGCCCAGTGTCAATCTGACACTGACACTGCACTAGGCGGTACCACCGCTTGGGGTGCTTTGCTGGGTAGTACCACCGCCTGGCACCCTGCTAAGGGTGGTACAACCACCCAGACTGGCAGTACCACCGCTTGACATAGTTTCGAAGATTGTGCCACGACGGTGAGACTTCTTGGGGCATTGTTTGGGCCTCTCACTAGACCCAACACAGTTCTTACATGGGCCTAACTGACCCCTAATTGGGTTGCCCAAATCTAAACCTAATTACATGCTAATCACGAAATCTAAGACATAATATGAGATAAACAAGTCCGTAAGTCTATTCTTCAAGCAATCTTCCGGCGAACTTCTGACGATCTCTCGATAATGTTCTAGCGGACTCCCGGCAAGCTCCTGGACTTCACGACGATCTTCTTGGCAAGTTTCGACGAGCTTCTCTAGCAAGCTCCAAGACTTCTCGGCTGGTTCCGCCAAAACTTCCGCGAATGTCCGGACTTCCGATAAACTCTCGAACTCCCAACGAAGTCACGTCCTTGACTCCGGGACTTCATTTTGCTTTATGCCTTGCTATCATAGTTAATCCTGCACATGTAAAAATATACTTCGATATAGACAATTAATACTAAGCATTAATCATGTTGTCCGGCATGTCATTGGTCCCTCGACACTTCATTTGATTTTTCGGCTCATCATCCTCTCTTATGGCCTATTGCTCAATCGGCCAGTTGACTCCGCAACTCTGATATCCTTGGCGTAATATCCGCTCTTCTTAGCCCGATGCCCGAATCCATGGCTCGAAGCCTTCTATCGATACGTCTATCGATCCTCCGGCCCGACGTCCAATCTTCTGACATGTTTTCCTCCGGCACAACATGATTATTCCTGCTTTAATTGTCTCATCCTGATCGAAGCATCCTACATCACTCAAAACGCATATTAAAAATATAAACACTTATCAATTGGTTTCATCATCAAAATATGAGATTCAATAGGGAATTCTATTAGCGACATTACATGCACAACGGAAGAACAAAAAATAAAATCCCCAAATTTCTCATAAATTATGTTCGTCGTCGTGCGAAAATTGGTGCCAAAATCTACAAAACCGAAAACTACATATATGAAAGATTGTGTTTTACTTAGGGAGATCGTATATCCCTGATTCTCTGTAGATCTATAGAAGAGGAAGAAGGGGGTCAAACATTCTCCTCTCTAGTGGTGATCCACATAGTAGGGCTACAATGACACTCCTTAAATCTTTAGGCCTACTATCTGAGGAGGAGAAGGGAAGAGGAGAATAGGAGGTGGCAACCAAAGGAAGCTCTAGTATATGAACCTTTGGTTCCCTCCTATTTATAGAGGCTCCCTATTATCTTAACCCTAATGGATCATACCGTATTGGGTATTGAATCTTCATCCAACTACCCAAGCCTCTTAGATTAGTGGATCTCTATCCAATAATCTCTCATTGGCTCTTATTGGATCTCATCCATATGATCCAATAATTCAAGGGCTTATTGGATTTCCAATAAGATATGGGCTCCGATGGATATCCCATATCCAAACCTCTACTCGTCTCAACGCCTACCATATGTGTGTGACCCTCTAAGCCTAATATCGAGCTGGCCGTGAGTTATATCTGTAAGAAATTCTTCTGACTCAGTGAATTATTATCTCCATAATAATTCACTCGACTCATCAACTACGGACGTACTAGGCTACTACGCCACAGTCCCTAGACGATACAAGGGAATCCAATATATTTAGACATGTTTGTTTTCAATTACCATGTACCTATAGTCCCTCATCCATCTAATACCTAAGAGATCATATATTAGGTATAGTACTGTTAGGCCCATATGGTTTCTCCTCGAATCCTCCTCTAATCGGATTTTTCCGGAGAACTCTTTCTCTCTCAATCCGAACGACCCTGGCCAGGGATTTTTTTGAGCAAGAATACATAGGATATTCCTCTCATAACACCGAAAATGGATGATTCTTTATCAACACTCAATAGCCCTCGTAAGGTTGGCTACCACCCTCGATGATCGGTTATATCTGTAAGAACTCCTTCTGGCTCAGTGAATTATTATCTCCATAATAATTCACTCGACTCATCAACTACGGACGTACTAGGCTACTACGCCATAGTCCCCAGACGATACAAGGGATTCCAATATATTTAGACATGTTTGTTTTCAATTACTATGTACCTATAGTTCCTCATCCATCTAATACCCAAGAGATCGTATATCAGGCATAGTACTGTTAGGCCCATATGGTTTCTCCTCAAATCTTCCTCTAATCGGATTCTCCCGGGAACTCTTTCTCTCTCAATCCGAACAACCCTGGCTAAGGATTTATTTGAGCAAGAATACATAGGATATTCCTCTCATGACACCGAGAATGGATGATTCTCTATCGACACTCAATATCCCTCGTAAGGTTAGCTACCACCCTCGATGATAGGTTATGCTAGATCTAGAACTTCCAGACCTATAAATCCAGTATCAAAGAGTAGAACACTCATATAGGACATTTCAGTGTCTCAAGTCTAAGGACCAGATAAATCATTGGGATAACAGAATCGCTATCTAATAATGAGGTATCATTAACCATCCAACAATCGGTGAGCGGATCAATCAATGAACTCATTCTCTAATTAGCACATGCACTTTAACCATAGTGTCCCCACATGAGCAGCTATGAGACCAGTCGCTTTCATCATATGTACGGGTATACAGTACACCAGTCTATCCGGTTATCTCGATGTTCCTCTCAAGTAACCTATGACCAAGATTGTTTAGGATATATGTTTAAAGGCGAATTAATCTCATTATCATGATCTTATCACGATCCGATTCTCATTGCACAAATCCATTAACATAACAATATATATATATATATATATATATATATGATAAAATATCAAATAATATAATGAGAAAAAAAAATGTGTATCATGTCACACGTGATATGACTCACGTGATTAGCTTGTAGGGCACCTTTGACCAACAATAACATACCAAAATATAATTAAAAAAAAGTGTATCATGTCACACGTGTCATTACTCACGTGATTGGCTTGTAAGACACCTATGACTAATAATCACAAGCTCTCCACCTGAGCTTACTGAACCTACAATCATCATCTAAGCATAAAAATCTACACATTAGCACAAAACTATGTGTGAGAAATATGATGTCTTACTCCACAATGCCACATTAACCCTTATACTATCTCACCTACACAAAATGTCATTGGGTATAAATAAATTTTTTAAATTAAGTAGAACCTAGATGGATCCACTACTAAATATAAAACATGTCTAATGGCTAAAGGATTTCACTAACAACTAGGTGTTGATTTCATGAGGACCTTTAGTCTAGTTATTGAACCAACAATAATTTGACTCATTCTAAGCTTAGCTATCGCTTAAGGCTAGCATATGCAGTAATTATATATTAATAATACTTTCTTACAAGAGACCTTAACTAAAAAGGTATTTATGCAGCAATCTCTTGGCTTCATCCACCTTGTATTATATTTATAAACTATAAAAAGTTATTTATGAATTTTGCTAAGCTCCAAGAGTAAGTTATTTATAGAACTTAGCTCATTTTTATATCAATAAGCTTTATTTAATGTAGGACTAACACATTCTTATTCTTATGACAACAAAAGGGATGTATTATAGATTTATTGATCTTTGTGGATGATATTATTATCATAAGCAATAATTCCATGGAGATCAAGTAATTTCTTAAGTAATTGATAAATTGATTCTCCATTAAAGATCTAGGAACCTTAAGCTACTTTTTAGGAGGTGGAAGCAATGTTCATATCTTCTGAAACATTTTATTTTGAAAGAAGTATATTTGAGATCTATTATCAAAGACAAACATACAAAATACTAAAGAAGTTATCACCCTACTCTCCATAACTAAGCCACTTAAATTATATGATGGTAGTTCTACTACGAATCTTATACAATACCAATAATTACTTAGTTCCTCATAATATTTATCTCTCATACATCCAAATATTTTATTTTATAGTCAACAAATTATCATAATTCATGTATCGATCGTCCACTATGTATTAGTCTATATTAAATTATGTTCTATGACATTTTAAAGGGACTCCTAATCATGAACTTCTCCTTCATAAATATTTATCATTTTATCTCCATATATTTATCAATGTTGATTAGGTAAGAAACACTAATGATAGAATATCTATGTCAGCCTATATTATCTTTTTTTTAGAGTAAATCTAAAAAAAATATACTGCAAGATCCACCATTGAAGTTGAATATAGAGTTATTGCTAACACCACTTAGAAATTCAATTGGGTCATCAATCTGCTACACAAACTTGACATTACCTCCCAATCCACTTCTATAATATATTATGATAATATTGGTGCCACCTACTTATACACCAACCCGGTGTTTGACTCATGCATGAAATATATTGTAATCGACTTTCACTTTGTTAGAGATATTGTTAGATGTCAATTATGTGTTTCTCACATTCATACTTCCTACAAATTAGTATTTGACTCACGCATGAAATATAATATCATTGACTTTCACTTTATTAGACATCATATTATCATATATTAATTACATGTTTCTCATGTTCATACTTCTAATTAATTAGTAGACTCACTCATAAAATCTCTTGCCTATAGGATATTTCAATTACATCGGTTCAATATTTGTATACTTAACCGAAACTCAATTTTACGGGACATGATAGAAGATCATAATATAGGTAAATATGGAACAATAACTCTATATTCTTTACAAGATCTAATTCCCAATCAATCTATGATTTGAGGATCAAACACATATTTAAGCATATGATTTGAGCACATGATTGAAAAAAATCTCTCCCTTACAATTTGTATAAATGAATTAAACGATCTTCTTCACAACAAAACTTTCCAATAATTACATCAAAAATACTTTGAAGTGCATATAATTGTCTGTCCCACATAACATACATGTTAATATCATTTAAATTATTAAGATCAAGAAATTATATCCCTAATTTACTACTATTACCCAAAATGCGGATTGAATAAATGATTATATATTTTGTAAATTATGCTTCCCAATTTAGTTTGTCCTACTTTACTAGGCATCCTTGTAGCATTTCCGTGTTTATACATCATAAGAACGTAAGTAAATAATGCTTTATGTTAGAAACAATGCCCTTAAATATTGTTTTCCATTGGTGAAACCTCTGTTTTTGTTTTAATCGTTTTGAAAATCCTATTGGCATTATTTCTGTAGTGCCATTGAAGTATAATAAGATATAGAACTTATGATATTTTTTATAACCAAGTAGTTCCAAAGATGAGAAAAAGATATATATTAAATTTGTAAAAATAAATAAAAAAAGTGTAATGATTTAGGTAATATTAGATGTATTAAAGGTGAAGATAAAAAATACTTATTAACAATAATGAAACTATAGAAAAATTAAAAATATTTTTATTAATTATTTAAAGAACATTCCGTACATGGCTTAGCTCTAATGATTGACATTAGTAATAGATTTAATAAATATAGATTTGTTTACAAAATTAAAACTAGTAAAGTCAAAGATGCCTTAGAAAAGATGAAAATACATGATGATTTCTCTATCGAGGTTTCAAAATTTTAGGAGATCAAAGAATAGCTTAGTTAATTAATTTATTTAATAAAATTCTGAGAGTTTAATAAATATGTGTTGAATGAAGAAAGCATTTTTTAATGGATAAGGGTGATATATAAAATTATTAAAATTATAAAGTAATCAAAATCATAAGCTACACTAAGAAACCTTGGAGAAGAGTTTTCAAAAGTTTTAGAAATATAGAAAGCTTGTCTAGTGAGTTTTTTATTATTCTAGGACTATATCAAGAATTTGCATTAAGCCCCTATACATTTGACAATGGATAAATCTACTAGTCATTTATAGAATAAACATTCTTAGTGTATAATATTTGCTAATGATACTATGTTAATTAATAAGAGTCTGAACGAACTTAATTCAAAGCATAGAGGTAATCCTTAAAAACTAAATGTTTTTAATTAAGTATGACTAATATTTCATATATAAGATATAGTTAAGTTAAATTGATAAGAAGTTATACTAAGTAAAAAATTTTAGATATCTTGGATCAACTATTTAGTACGATAGAGAGATTTATGAAGATATTATTTATAAAATAAATATAGAATTACTAAAATGATGAGTTGATCATTGGATATATTTTAGATTTAAAACAAATATAAAATAATTATTAGATCAATAATATTTTATGAACCTAAGTGTTTGATAGTTAAGAAATAATATATGTAAAAAATATATGTTAGAAAGATGAGAATGTTGAGGTGGATGTGTGAGCTACTTGAAAATATAGAAAAAAAAATATTTTTATTTGTAATCAATTAGAAATTAAGATAAAATGAGAAAAAATTATTTAAAATGATACAGACGTATGATTAGGAGACCTACCAATTCGATAGTCAAAAGAATTAAAATGATTATTATTAATAGCATAAAAATACTTAAAAAAATTATAAATAAAAAATTAAAATATCTTTAATTGAACTTAATACATAATTTTTGAAAGTAATATTTAGTTGAGCTACTAAAGGCTTTAATAATTTATCATAAGAGTTTGGACTCAACTTTCATCTTCATCACTTACTTAAAAAAAGAAAATGTTTACCATTTTATTGTTGTTGGCTGATTTTGAATATGGGTTGGTTTGCAAGTTAATATTTTGTAATAATAAATTTAAGTTACAATTGCCAAATCGGAAAACATTCTTACACAAATTAAAGTTACACCTAACTTGATATTTTCCTCCTGCTTTTGCTACCTAATTGGAGATGACCGCAGGCCAACGTTGTTAGCGAAGAAGATTATTGTTTACCAATTAAGATAGTTCCGTTTCAATCCCTCTTTAAGTGGATCTATTCCATTATTCTTAGATTAATATTTAAAATGTAATAAAATATATTGAAAGAGGTTTTAAACCCTAACGTTTAACATATTTGATAAATAAATCTGGTACTTCATCATCAATACTAACATATTTTTGGTGTAAGATATATCTAATAAGGTTGGGATCTAATACATCATCATCAAATCAATATCTTTAAGTGTAAAGTTAGGAATCCTCAACCTTCAATAAATAAATATAGTATATCAAAAAATATATATGAGATAAGATTTTGATCCATCATCCTTTCGTTCCTCACCCTTTGATAAGTGAATCGATTGTGGAATGAGATCAATGGCTATAAAATATACTGGATAGATTAAGAACTCTTAACTTTTTGATAAATGAATTTGGTTCATCGTCATCAAATTAATATCTTAAAATTAAAAAATAGTTTAGACGAGACATATCATAAAATGTAAAAAGCAATGTTTAAAAGCTGTAGATTTGATCTACCATCAAATTTCCTATATCATATCATCTTATACATGTACATATATCACCTTTCTCTTATCGAACTCGGTGATTTCCTTCGCTGCAGTCGTGATGGAGCTCTCTCTGTGGATGCTGCTTTCACTCGGTGTCTCCGTCCTCCTCCTCCTCCTCCTCCTTTCTAGAGCCACAGAGAGGTCATCAAAGTCCCGCGGCAAGCGGCTTCCACCTGGGCCGACTCCACTCCCAGTTGTCGGCAACCTGTTCGAGCTCGGCGACAAACCCCACCGTTCCCTCGCCCGCCTCGCCAAGGTCTATTCCCCAATCATGACTCTCCGCCTCGGTCAAGTGAACACTGTGTTCGTCTCGTCCCCGGAAATGGCAAGGGAAATCCTGCAGGAGAACGATGCAGTCCTCTCCAGTCGTTGGATCCCAGAAGCTGTTCGCGTGTTGGCCTTCAACGAGGCCTCCATGGTGTGGCTTCCGCCGTACCAACGATGGCGGAACCTGCGTAGAATCTGTAAAACCGAGCTCTTTACTACACGAAGACTCGACAGCTACCGATCCCTTCGGCGCCAAAAGGTACAGGAACTGATGCAGTACATCTCTGACAGCGCGTCGAAGGGCTCGTTGGTCGACGTAGGGCGATTAGCGTTCAGCACCACGCTGAATTTGATTTCTCGCACTATCTTCTCCGTCGATCTCGCCGATCTCTACGGAGAGTCCTCGCAAGAATTCAAGCATGTGGTGGAGGGGATCTTGGAGGAAGCTGGGCGGGCGAACCTGTCCGATTACTTCCCACTGCTCGCAAAGCTCGACCCGCAGGGTATTCGTCACCGTTCCAACAAATACTTCAAGAGGCTGCATGAAATCTTCGATGAGCATATAGTTCGGCGTCTGCACAGCAAACGAGATGGAACCACCGCCCGCAATGATTTCTTGGATGAGCTCCTCGAGCACCAAGTTCAGGGAGACGGCACCAAGTTCGATCGACAAGCATTGAAATGTTTCTTTTCAGTGAGGATACATTCTCGAACAAGTAACGGCGATGGGGTAAACTCTATTCCTACATCATCTAAACCACGAAATGGCTTTGATTTGGCAGGACTTATTTGTGGC
Source organism: Musa acuminata AAA Group (assembly GCF_036884655.1). NCBI lineage: Eukaryota > Viridiplantae > Streptophyta > Magnoliopsida > Zingiberales > Musaceae > Musa > Musa acuminata. Next base: position 28,309,483 of record NC_088341.1, read on the forward strand.
CGGGAGCGACACGACCTCGAGCACGGTGGAATGGGCTATGGCGGAGCTGCTTCGGAATCCCCGGGTCATGTCGAAAGTCCGTGAGGAGATCGTGCGAGTTATCGGCTTCTCAAGAGAAGTGGAGGAAGCGGACATCGGTTCGCTCCCCTATCTGCAAGCCGTGGTCAAGGAGACGTTGCGTCTGCACCCACCGGTGCCACTTATGCTACCTCGCTTAGCAGAAGCGACCGTGGAGCTACACGGCTACGAGATACCCGAGGGCACGCGGTTGCTCATCAATATCTGGGCGATCGGGCGAGACAGCAGCTTGTGGACGGAGCCGGAGGAGTTCTTTCCGGAGAGGTTCTTGAACAAGGAGGTGGACTTCAAGGGCCGCCACTTTGAGTTCATACCGTTCGGGTCGGGACGCCGGATCTGCCCTGGACTGCCATTGGCGTACCGGATGGTGCACCTCATGCTCGCATCCATGCTGCAGAGGTTCGAGTGGAGGCTGCCGGAAGGGAAAGAGCCGAGGGATTTGGACATGGAGGAGAAGTTTGGACTCACCTTGATCATGGCTTCTCCACTCAAAGCTATGGCCGTTCCCACTAAATGCTGTTAGACTAGGATTCATCTTGTCAAGTTAAGTTTCCACCATGAGCTCTGCCAAAGCAATAAGATTCAGCTTACAGACAAATTTCAAGTTAACTTAATAGTAAACTTAGTTCATGTTCGAGTTAGCTTTTGCGTCCAAGTGATGATTGGAAATAGGGTTTCCATAAATGTTGGACCTAGAAAAGAGTTCTTAGTTTGTGTTCTCTATCTAATTGGATATACATCTGCATCAATACCAATACTGTTTCTCCCATTACCTTATGGATTGATTCACTCCCTATCAGTCAATCTAAGATTTAGACTGGCCCTTCATCTCCTCTCTCTCGCCTTACAATGTTGTTAAGCACATGGCTTCTCCTCTTGCGCCCCGTCACAATAACATTGTATTGGGACACAGAAACACTATAAAGCACTGAGTGAAGTCATTACTGGTTTATGTTATACATTTGAGAGGCCATCGGTTATATGTATAATACTTTGCTAGACGTTATAATATCATTATAGTGTTTTACGATATCATTACAATGTTTTTCTAGACATCGTAAAAACATTGTATTCTAGCACAGAAACACCGTAAAGCACTTAAAGAAGTCAGCATTGGATTCTATTTGTTTGAAAACATTTATATTATTATATGTTTGACAAGTTGCTGGTTACATTTACAGTGTTTTGTTAGACGTTACGATAATATTATTATAGTATTTTACGATATTGATACAATGTTTTGCTAGACATCACAAAAACATAGTTTTCCAGCACAGAAATACTATGAAGTCAGTATTGGATTCTATCATTACATATTTGATAGATTGTTGGTTATATTTAAAGTGTTTTGTTAGACGTTACGATATCGTTATAGTGTTTTATGATATCTTTACAGTGTTTTATTAGTCATCTCAAAAACACTGTGTTCCAAAGTAAAAACACTGTAAAATATTGTAATACATGGTGCAAAAGATATTTTGGACCTTGCAAACTACTGTATTCTAGCACAGAAACACAGTAAACCATAGTAATACGCTGTATTCTAGTACAGGAACATAGTAAAGCACTGTGATGCATGTCAATATCTGTGATTATTCAACACAGTAAACCACAGCATTACACTGTATTAGTTAACATTTACACTGTTTTAATATAAAACATAGTAAAACATTGTGATAAAACCCACATAAGTCCTGATTGATATAGTTGTTAAACATTGTATCTGAACGAAGAAACATTATAAAGGGATCATTTCCTAAATCCTTATCATTCATTACACTCCATACAATTTATATTGGTTATAAAAAGTCATTTATGATATTTTGGAACGTCATTATAGTGTTTTCATTCATATACAAAAAACACTGAATCTAAGTAGAAAAAAATTGTAAAAAGATCATTTCCCAAAGTCTTATCATTTATTCCACTCCATACAATGTCGACAAATGCAATAGGATATAATTTGCATTGTTGTATTTCATATAAATCATAAAAAAATTATTTTGGAATGCCATTATAGTGTTCTCATTCAAATACAAAAAAACACAGTATCTAAATGAAAATATTATAAAGGGGTCATTTCTCAAATTTTTATCATTCATTCCACTCCATACAAATGGGAAAACAAGTATGTATCTGAAGTTCATTCATCTTCATTGTGACTCTTTCGCCAAATAATAGAAAAACATGTCCTCATGTGAAATTATAAAGATCTCAACATTTCTCCCTAAAGATTCTGAATAATGAACCCAAAAGAGGAGCACTCATGATAAACTTTATCTGTTACTTGGATTATTCTCAGGCAGTCTAGTTTAGATTATTGCTTTTTAACTGAAAATGTCATATATACAGGCTTACATTACATCGATATTTGGTAAATGAATTTGGTACATCATTATCACACCAATAATTTATATATGAGGTCAAAAATACTTTTATATGTATCCTAACATCTTTTTTACGCCAAACTTCAAAAAAAGAAATAGTAGAGTTGGTAATGCGTTGGAATCGTTCTGAAGTTTATCAAATGGAAATCAAACATGGTCCAAAAGTAGGGAGCGATGTGACAAGAAGAGGGAGAAGAGAGGCCTCGATTCAATGGACGGTGTCCTCTTTGTTGGGCTGATGCCCATATTCAGCCCATGTGGGCTTTATCAGCCCACAGCCCATATCCCCTCCTAACCTAATCCTAATTAAGATTAGGGGGGTATGGTGGCTGCGTTTTAGAGGTAGATTAAAGCTATAAAAAGGCAGCAACGAGGCAGATCTTTGGACCGACGAGATTCCAAAGAGAAGAAGGAGAACAAGGCAGAAAAGGAAGAGAAAGAAAGGGAAGAAGTCAAGGACAACGTAGAGAGACTGTTCTCAATCATCTAGCAGTGTTCTCATCTCAGGTTAGATCAAATCTACAGTAGGCTCTTGCTGTGATTACTTGGGAGTTTTAGATATTGTGGGCAGTGACGTGATCCTTGTATCCCAGTTATTCTCTTGTGGTTGTTGCTAGGGTTTTGGGCAAGAGATTGAGATTTGTATATTCATTATTCTCATAGTGGATTATCTCTAGTTTGCCCCGTGGTTTTTACCCTTCACATTGAAGGGGTTTTCCACGTATATCTTGGTGTTCTATTTGATTGTGTTTCCATTTTATTCCGCTGCGTATTTTGGTCTTCTAGTATTTGTTCATATACAAAGGTTATTCCTGTTTATATCCCCATCAACTAGTATCAGAGCGGGGTTTTGGTGATTTAATTTTTGTATTTGAACATGGAGGCCAGTAATGTTTCTCGCATGATTAGTTTGAATGGAAATAATTGGATGATATGGAAACCAAGAATGGAAGATCTCTTGTATTGCAAAGATTTGTATGGACCTTTGCAGGGGGATAGTGCAAAACCTACAACTATGACAGATGATGAGTGGAAGAGGTTAGATCGAAAAACAATTGGGTTTATTAGACAATGGCTTGATGATAGTGTCTTTCACCATGTTTCTACTGAAATTTCTGCATATTCTCTTTGGAAAAAATTGGAAAGTCTCTATGAAAGAAAAACAGTTGGCAACAAAGCTTTTTTGATCAGAAAACTTGTGAACCTAAAATATAGAGAGGGTGCTTCTATTGCTGAGCATTTGAATGAAATGCAGAGTATTACTAACCAGTTATCCTCTATGAAAATGTCTTTTGATGATGAGTTGCAGGCATTGTTACTTCTCAGTTCATTACCAGAAAGTTGGGAGACACTGGTGGTTTCCCTTAGTAATTCTGCGCCAGATGGTATTGTCACTATGAGTCAAGTAACAAGCAGTTTGTTGAATGAGGAGTTGAGAAGAAAGAGTTCGGCAACGTCTCAGAATGATTCACAGGCACTTATCTCAGAGAACAGAGGAAGGTCAAAGTCCAGAAACAGTTCACGTATGGGTAGGAGCAAGTCAAGATCAAGAAAAGATATTGTTTGCTATAACTGTGGTGAGAAAGGACATTACAAGAACCAATGTAAGCAACCTAAGAAGAACAAGAAAAAGGGAAAAGAAGTGGAGTCTACAGAGTCAAAGGATAATACTACAGCTATAGTGCAGGGTGGTGATTATTTGATTTTGTCTCCTTCTAATGATATTTTTTCTTGTGTGTGTCAGGATCTTGAGTGGATGATTGACACAGGTGCTTCTTATCATGCTACACCTCGGAGAGAGTTTTTTGCTACATACAGGTCTGGAAACTTTGGTGTTGTCAAGATGGGCAACTATGGCACAGCAGACATCATTGGCATGGGTGATATCCATTTAAAGACCAACCTTGGCTGCAAGTTGGTACTTAAGGATGTGAGGCATGTGGTTGACTTGAGGCTGAATTTAATTTCAGTTGGAAGACTAGATGATGAAGAGTATGAAAGCATATTTCACAGAGGGCAATGGAAGCTCAGTAAGGGTTCTCTTGTTATAGCTAGTGGAAAGAAATGTCATACTTTGTATAGGTTGCAGGCTAAAGCTTATGGTGAGCAGTTAAATGCTACAGAGAAAGACTTCAGTATGGAGTTGTGGCATAGGCGATTGGGACACATGAGCGAGAAGGGGCTGCAAGCTCTTTCCAAGAGAGAGGTATTACCAGATCTCAGAGGTATACATCTGAACCCTTGTATTGATTGTTTGGCTGGTAAACAACATAGAGTTTCATTTGCTAGTGCTGCTTTGTCTAGAAAAATACATGCCTTAGACTGTGTTTATACAGATGTATGTGGTCCTTTGAGGACAAAAACTCCTGGTGGATCTGTTGATGTTCTTGGTATAAGTGGTGCACTTTATTTTGTCACTTTTATAGATGATTTTTCCAGGAAAGTTTGAGCTTATGCTTTGAAGACCAAAGATCAGGTTATTAATGTCTTCAAAGAGTTTCATGCCAGGGTTGAAAGGGAGACAGAAAGGAAATTGAAATGCATAAGATCAGATAATGGTGGTGAGTATACAGGATTGTTTAATGACTATTGCAGGTCACATGGGATCCAACATGAGATGACAGTTCCTGGTACACCTCAGCATAATGCAATTGCAGAGAGGATGAACCGCATCATCATGGAAAAGATCAGATGTATGCTTTCACAGGCCAAGCTACCCAAAAGGTTTTGGGATGAGGCTTTGAGGACTGCAGTTGACGTGATCAACTTATCACCATGTACAGCCCTAGATGGTGATGTTGCAGAGCATGTATGGTCAGGGAAAGATGTTTCCTACAAGCATTTGAGAGTGTTTAGTTGTCGCGCATTTGCACATATTCCAGACAATGAGAGGTCCAAGCTGGATGGTAAGTCTAAAGAATGTATTTTTCTTGGTTACTCACATGATCAGTTTGGTTACAGGCTTTGGGATCCAGAAAAGCAGAAGGTGTTCAGGAGTAGAGATGTGGTCTTCTTTGAGGATCAAACCTTTGAGGATTTGAAGAAGAAGGCACCAGCCAAGACTTCTACAGAAGGATTAGCATATTGTGACCCATTTATTCCTCCAGTATATCAGGGTGATGGGGGAGATGTGCAGGAAAATAGTGTAGAGCCTGATGTTGATTTACCTGCAGGACATGTTGAGCAAGAAGAAGTAGGAGAGCAAGTTCCCGCAGAACCTCAGTTGAGAAGATCTTCTAGAGAACGTCAACCTTCCAGAAGATACTCTACAGATGAGTATGTGATGCTTACTGATGCAGGTGAACCAGAGAGTTACCAGGAAGCAGTTGAGAGTGAGCAGAAAGAGAAGTGGTTAGTTGCTATGCAGGAAGAGATGGATGCTCTTCAGAAGAACCACACTTATGATTTGGTGCTGCTACCAAATGGAATGAAGGCCTTGAAGAACAAGTGGGTTTTTAGGTTGAAGACTCAAGAATATTGTCCTCAACCAAAGTACAAAGCTAGATTGGTTGTGAAAGGCTTTGGTCAAAAGAAAGGTATTGACTTTGAAGAGATATTTTCTCCTGTTGTTAAAATGTCTTCTATTCGTGTTGCTCTTGGTATTGCTGCTAGCCAGGACTTGGAGGTTGAGCAGTTAGATGTGAAGACAGCTTTCCTTCATGGTGATTTGGAGGAGGAAATTTATATGGAGTAACCAGAAGGCTTCAAAGTCAAAGGTAAAGATAATTTTGTCTGCAAGTTGAAGAAGAGCTTGTATGGGCTAAAGCAAGCTCCAAGACAGTGGTACAGAAAGTTTGATTCATTTATGACAGAAAATGGATACAAAAGAACGGCTTCAGATCATTGTGTGTACATCAAATGGTTTGGTGAGGATTTTATTATTCTCTTACTTTATGTTGATGACATGCTTATTCTTGGGAAAGATATGTCTAAAATTGACAGGTTGAAGAAGGAACTGAGTGAGTCTTTTGCAATGAAGGACATGGGGCCAGCAAAGCAAATACTAGGCATGCAGATTTCTCGTGACAGGAAAAACAAGAAGATTTAGTTGTCACAGAAGAAATACATAGAGAAAGTATTGGAAAGATTCAGTATGAGCAATGCAAAACCAGTTGGTTCTCCTCTTGCAGGTCACTTCAAGTTGTGCTCAGAACAGAGTCCGTTAAGTGATGAGGAGAATGAGAAAATGCAAAAGGTTCCTTATGCTTCAGCAGTTGGAAGTTTAATGTATGCAATGGTATGTACGAGGCCGGACATCGCATATGCAGTGGGTGTTACTAGCAGATTTCTTGCAAATCCAGGCAAAGAGCACTAGGCAGCAGTGAAGTGGATTTTTAGATATCTTAGAGGGAGCTCTAAGGTTTGTTTAAGCTTTGGAGGTAGACCACCTGTGTTAACATGTTACACAGATGCAGATATGGCAAGAGATATAGATACGAGGAAGTCTACTTCAGGTTATGTACTTACTTTTGCAGGGGGAGCTGTGTCATGACAATCCAGGTTGCAAAGGTGTATTGCTCTCTCTACCACAGAAGCAGAATATATTGCTGCTACAAAGGTATGCAAAGAAATGTTATGGATGAAAGAATTCTTACAAGAATTGGGGCTGAAACAGGAAAATTATGTGGTGCATTGTGACAGCCAGAGTGCCATCCATTTGTGTAAGAACCCAATGTTTCATTCCAAGTCAAAGCATATAGATGTCAGATACCACTGGATTCGAAATGTATTTGAAGAGAAGCAGTTGCAGCTTCAGAAAATTCATACAGATGACAACGGAGGAGACATGTTGACGAAGACCTTACCAAAAGAAAGACAGGAGATATGCCGACAGTTGGTCGGTATGGCTTCACATTGAGGAGTCATGGGACAACCTCCCTTATGGGCTGAAAGGGGAGGTTGTTGGGCTGATAGCCCATATTCAGCCCATGTGGGCTTTATCAGCCCACAGCCCACACCCCTTCTTAACCTAACCCTAATTAAGATTAGGGGGGTGTGGTGGTTGCGTTTTAGAGGCAGATTAAAGCTATAAAAAGGCAGCAATGAGGCAGATCTTTGGAGCGATGAGATTCCAAAGGGAAGAAGGAGAACAAGGCAGAAAAGGAAGAGAAAGAAAGGGAAGAAGAAAAGGACAACGCAGAGAGACTGTTCTCAATCATCTAGCAGTGTTCTCATCTCAGGTTAGATCAAATCTACAGTAGGCTCTTGCTGTGATTACTTGGGAGTTTTAGATATTGTGGGCAGTGACATGATCCTTGTATCCCAGTTATTCTCTTGTGATTGTTGCTAGGGTTTTGGGCAAGAGATTGAGATTTGTATATTCATTATTCTCATAGTGGATTATCTCTAGTTTGTCCCGTGGTTTTTACCCTTCACATTGAAGGGGTTTTCCACGTATATCTTGGTGTTCTGTTTGATTGTGTTTCCATTTTATTCCGCTACGTATTTTGGTCTTCTAGTATTTGTTCATATACAAAGGTTATTCCTGTTTATATCCCCATCACTCTCGCCTCACCTGCCATCGCTAAAACTCCTACTTCTACTGAAATTGTAGCTGTGGTTTGTCCCGATAAGGGCAATCCTTTTCTCCCGTTGTCTTCTTCCAACCCACAACGTGGTCATCCATACCTTCTTCTTCCCCATGTTATCCCAATCTAAAGGTTTGTAATTCTGATCTGAGACCCAAAAACAAAAAACAAAAAAAGGGTAAGAGACTTTCTTGGACGGGTTGACATCCATTCCCACATGCGCTTTGAAGTTTTTACTCGGTGGACGGAGGCTTCTCACTTCTCCAAATCAAGTGGGCGAGGATTGGAAGGACGATGTATTCTCTCGGTGTTTTTACATGTCATAGATGAATAGAAATAAGATTCAGATATAATAAGGTTAAGATAATGAAAGGAGGAGCTCAAATTTCTAATAGCTGGACGAAGCTTTCCGCTCCATCCAATTCGAGTGGCCCATTGGTAGCGCACGTTTACGACAATGACATGGGAAGAGAGGAAGAAGGGCGCGCACGTTTCCGACAATGACAACGACGTACTATCTATCTTTCAACTCGTGGCCGTACTAAATCAACCCTTTTCCCTTAATTATCCCAACCTGAATGGCTGCAATAATTAGTGATGACATAAGCACGTGCGAAGAGACAAAAGTAGCTTCGCTATTCGCAATTACGCATGTGTGTTAGCGTGGAAAGAAAGGACACTTTACCACCCTCTTTTGAAAGTACGTATTTACATGCACTAATCGTAATATAGCAACATGTTTTGTCCTCAGAGTTACTATCTATCGCTAAGACTCCAGTAAGCCATTGTTGTTAGTTACTAATCAATATAAACAAGTCATCAATCTTCTTTTTTCATGGGTATTATATTTCGTCCTCTCTCATTGACTCGCTTTTATCCTGTATTTTTATCTTTCTCATAGTTTTTCTTATTTATTTTCTTTCACATTTACATTTTTAGCTTCTCTTTCAAATTTACATTGCATGAAGATGACGTATTCTTTTATCAAAAAATTTTATGAATTCATTTTTATGAATCTTGAGGTGAGAATTTCGGAGAATATTTAAAAAATATTATTTTTCATATTACGTCTATTAGAGCATACCACATTTTTTTATTTCCTTTTTCTTCACACTGGTATGATTATTTGGTCTAGCGTAATATTTGTTTCCCAGTAAATATGGAATGATAACTCTATATTCTTTATAAAATCTAATTCCCAATCAATCTATAATTTAAGGATCAATCATATGATTTGAGCACATGATTGAAAAAAATCTCTCCCTTACAATTTGTATAAATGAATTAAATGATCTTCTTCACAACAAAACTTTTCAATAATTACATCGAAAATACTTTGAAGTGCATATAAATGTTTGTCCCACATAACATACATGTTAATATCATTTAAATGATTAAGATCAAGAAATTATATCCCTAATTTACTACTATTACCCAAAATGCGGATTGAATAAATGTTTATATATTTTATAAATTATGCTTCCCAATTTAGTTTGTCCTACTTTACTAGCCATCCTTGTAACATTTCCGTGTTTATACATCATAAGAACGTACGTAAATAATGCTTTATGTTAGAAACAATGCCCTCAAATATTGTTTTCCAATTGGTGAAACCTCTGTCTTTGTTTTAACCGTTTTGAAAATCCTATTGGCATTATTTCCGTACTGCTATTGAAGTCTAATAAGATATAGAACTTGATAATTTTTATAACCAAGTGGGTATCAAAGATGAGAAAAAGATATGTATTAAATTTGTAAAAACAGATAAAAATGTGTAATGATTTAGGTAATATTAGATGTATTAAAGGTGAAGATAAAAAATACTTATTAACCATAATAAAACTATGGAAAAAATAAAAATATTTTTATTAATTATTTAAATAACATTCCGTACATGGCTTAGCTCTAATGATTGATATTAGTAATAGATTTAATAAATATAGATTTGTTTACAAAATTAAAGCTAGTAAAGTCAAAGATGCCTTAGAAAAGATGAAAATACATGATGATTTCTAGGTTTCAAAATTTTAGGAGATCAAAGAATAGCTTAGTTAATTAATTTATTTAATAAAATTCTGAGAGTTTAATAAATATATGTTGAATGAAGAAAGCATTTTTTATTGGATAAGGATGATATATAAAATTATTAAAATTATAAAGTAATCAAAATCATAAGCTACGCTATGAAACCTTGGAGAAGAGTTTTCAAAAATTTTAAAAATATAGAAAGCTTGTCTAGTGAGTTTCCCATTATTATAGGACTATATCAAGAATTTGCATTAGGCTCCTATACATATACATTTGACAATGGATAAACCTACTAGTCATTTATAGAATAAACCTTCTTAGTGTATAATATTTACTAATGATATTATGTTAATTAATAAGAGTCTAAATGAACTTAATTCAAAGCATAGAGGTAATCCTTAAAAACTAAATGTTTTTAATTAAGTATGACTAATATTTCATATATAAGATATAGTTAAGTTAAATTGATAAGAAGTTATACTAAGTAAAAAATTTAGATATCTTGGATCAACTATTTATTAAAATAGAGAGATTGATGAAGATATTATTTATAAAATAAATATAGAATTACTAAAATGATGAGTTGATCATTGGATATATTTTAGATTTAAAACAAATATAAAATAATGATTAGATCAATAATATTTTATGGACCTAAGTGTTTGATAGTTAAGAAATAATATATATTAGAAAGATGAGAATGTTGAGGTGGATGTGTGAGCTACTTGGAAATATAGGAAAAGAAATATTTTTATTTATAATCAATTGGATATTAAGATAAAATGAGAAAAAATATTTAAAATAATACAAACATATGATTAGGAGACCTACCAATTCGATACTCAAAAGAGTTAAAATGATTATTATTAATAGCATAAAAACACTTAATAAAAATTATAAATAAAACATTAAATATCTTTAATTGAACTTAATACATAATTTTTTAAAGTAATAGTTTAGTTTAGCTACTAAAGGCTTTAATAATTTATCATAAGAGTTTGGACTCAACTTTCATCTTCATCACTAAAAAAAAAAATGTTTACCATTTTATTGTTGTTGGCAGATTTTGAATATGGGTTGGTTTGCAAGTTAATATTTTGTAATAATAAATTTAAGTTACAATTGCCAAATCGGAAAACATTCTTACACAAATTAAAGTTACACCTAACTTGATATTTTCTTCTGCTTTTGCTACCTAATTGGAGATGACCGCAGGCCACGTTGTTAGCCAAGAAGATTATTTTTTACCAATTAAGATAGTTCCGTTTCAATCCCTCTTTAAGTGGATCTATTCCATTATTCTTAGATTAATATTTAAAATGTAATAAAATATATTGAAAGAGGTTTTAAACCCTAACGTTTAACATATTTGATAAATAAATCTGGTACTTCATCATCAATACTAACATATTTTAGGTGTAAGTTATATCTAATAAGGTTTGGATCTAATACATCATCATCAAATCAATATCTTTAAGTGTAAAGTTAGGAATCCTCAACCTTCAATAAATAAATATAGTATATCAAAAAATATATATGAGATAAGATTTTGATCCATCATCCTTTCGTTCCTCACCCTTTGATAAGTGAATCGATTGTGGAATGAGATCAATGGCTATAAAATATACTGGATATATTAAGAATTCTTAACTTTTTGATAAATGAATTTGGTTCATCGTCATCAAATTAATATCTTAAAATTAAAAAATAGTTTAGACGAGACATATCATAAAATGTAAAAAGCAATGTTTAAAAGCTGTAGATTTGATCTACCATCAAATTTCCTATATCATATCATCTTATACATGTACATATATCACCTTTCTCTTATCGAACTTGGTGATTTCCTTCGCTGCAGTCGTGATGGAGCTCTCTCTGTGGATGCTGCTTTCACTCGGTGTCTCCGTCCTCCTCCTCCTCCTCCTTTCTAGAGCCACAAAGAGGTCATCAAAGTCCCGCGGTCAGCGGCTTCCACCTGGGCCGACTCCACTCCCAGTTGTCGGCAACCTGTTCGAGCTCGGCGACAAACCCCACCGTTCCCTCGCCCGCCTCGCCAAGGTCTATTCCCCAATCATGACTCTCCGCCTCGGTCAAGTGAACACTGTGTTCGTCTCGTCCCCGGAAATGGCAAGGCAAATCCTGCAGGAGAACGATGCAGTCCTCTCCAGTCGTTGGATCCCAGAAGCTGTTCGCGTGTTGGGCATCAACGAGGCCTCCATGGTGTGGCTTCCGCCGTACCAACGATGGCGGAACCTGCGTAGAATCTGTAAAACCGAGCTCTTTACTACACGAAGACTCGACAGCTACCGATCCCTTCGGCGCCAAAAGGTACAGGAACTGATGCAGTACATCTCTGACAGCGCGTCGAAGGGCTCGTTGGTTGACGTAGGGCGATTAGCGTTCAGCACCACGCTGAATTTGATTTCTCGCACTATCTTCTCCGTCGATCTCGCCGATCTCTACGGAGAGTCCTCGCAAGAATTCAAGCATGTGGTGGAGGGGATCTTGGAGGAAGCTGGGCGGGCGAACCTGTCCGATTACTTCCCACTGCTCGCAAAGCTCGACCCGCAGCGTATTCGTCACCGTTCCACCAAATACTTCAAGAGGCTGCATGAAATCTTCGATGAGCATATAGTTCGGCGTCTGCACAGCAAACGAGATGGAACCACCGCCCGCAATGATTTCTTGGATGAGCTCCTCGAGCACCAAGTTCAGGGAGACGGCACCAAGTTCGATCGACAAGCATTGAAATGTTTCTTTTCAGTGAGGATACATTCTCGAACAAGTAACGGCGATGGGGTAAACTCTATTCCTACATCATCTAAACCACGAAATGGCTTTGATTTGGCAGGACTTATTTGTGGCGGGGAGCGACACGACCTCGAGCACGGTGGAATGGGCTATGGCGGAGCTGCTTCGGAATCCCCGGGTCATGTCGAAAGTCCGAGAGGAGATCGTGCGAGTTATCGGCTTCTCAAGAGAAGTCGAGGAAGCGGACATCGGTTCGCTCCCCTATCTGCAAGCCGTGGTCAAGGAGACGTTGCGTCTGCACCCACCGGTGCCACTTATGCTACCTCGCTTAGCAGAAGCGACCGTGGAGCTACACGGCTACGAGATACCCGAGGGCACGCGGTTGCTCATCAATATATGGGCGATCGGGCGAGACAGCAGCTTGTGGACGGAGCCGGAGGAGTTCTTGCCGGAGAGGTTCTTGAACAAGGAGGTGGACTTCAAGGGCCGCCACTTTGAGTTCACACCGTTCGGGTCGGGACGCCGGATCTGCCCTGGACTGCCATTGGCGTACCGGATGGTGCACCTCATGCTCGCATCCATGCTGCAGAGGTTCGAGTGGAGGCTGCCGGAAGGGAAAGAGCCGAGGGATTTGGACATGGAGGAGAAGTTTGGACTCACCTTGATCATGGCTTCTCCACTCAAAGCTATGGCCGTTCCCACTAAATGCTGTTAGACTAGGATTCATCTTGTCAAGTTAACTTTCCACCATGAGCTCTGCCAAAGCAATAAGATTCAGCTTACAGACAAATTTCAAGTTAACTTACTAGTAAACTTAGTTCATGTTCGAGTTAGCATTTGCGTCCAAGTGATGAATGGAAATAGGGTTTCCATAAATGTTGGACCTAGAAAAGAGTTCATAGTTTGTGTTCTCTATCTGATTGGATATACATCTGCATCAATACCAACACTGTTTCTCCCATTACCTTATGGATTGATTATTCACTCCCTATCAGTCAATCTAAGATTTAGACTGGCCCTTCATCTCCTCTCTCTCGCCTTACAATGTTTTTAAGCACATGGCTTCTCCTCTTGCGCCCCGTCACAATAACATTGTATTGGGACACAGAAACACTATAAAGCACTGAGTGAAGTCATTACTGGTTTATGTTATACATTTGAGAGGCCATCGGTTATATGTATAATACTTTGCTAGACGTTATAATATCATTATAGTGTTTTACGATATCATTACAATGTTTTTCTAGACATCGTAAAAACATTGTATTCTAGCACAGAAACACCGTAAAGCACTTAAAGAAGTCAGCATTGGATTCTATTTGTTTGAAAACATTTATATTATTATATGTTTGACAAGTTGCTGGTTACATTTACAGTGTTTTGTTAGACGTTACGATAATATTATTATAGTATTTTACGATATTGATACAATGTTTTGCTAGACATCACAAAAACATAGTTTTCCAGCACAGAAATACTATGAAGTCAGTATTGGATTCTATCATTACATATTTGATAGATTGTTGGTTATATTTAAAGTGTTTTGTTAGACGTTACGATATCGTTATAGTGTTTTATGATATCTTTACAGTGTTTTATTAGTCATCTCAAAAACACTGTGTTCCAAAGTAAAAACACTGTAAAATATTGTAATACATAGCACAGAAACACAGTAAACCATAGTAATACACTATATTCTAGTACAGGAACATAGTAAAGCACTGTGATGTATGTCAATATCTGTGATTATTCAACACAGTAAACCACAGCATTACACTGTAATAAGTTAACATTTACACTGTTTTAATATAAAACATAGTAAAACATTGTGATAAAACCCACATAAGTCCTGATTGATATAGTTGTTAAACATTGTATCTGAACGAAGAAACATTATAAAGGGATCATTTCCTAAATCCTTATCATTCATTACACTCCATACAATTTATATTGGTTATAAAAAGTCATTTATGATATTTTGGAACGTCATTATAGTGTTTTCATTCATATACAAAAAACACTGAATCTAAGTAGAAAAAAATTGTAAAAAGATCATTTCCCAAAGTCTTATCATTTATTCCACTCCATACAATGTCGACAAATGCAATAGGATATAATTTGCATTGTTGTATTTCATATAAATCATAAAAAAATTATTTTGGAATGCCATTATAGTGTTCTCATTCAAATACAAAAAAACACAGTATCTAAATGAAAATATTATAAAGGGGTCATTTCTCAAATTTTTATCATTCATTCCACTCCATACAAATGGGAAAACAAGTATGTATCTGAAGTTCATTCATCTTCATTGTGACTCTTTCGCCAAATAATAGAAAAACATGTCCTCATGTGAAATTATAAAGATCTCAACATTTCTCCCTAAAGATTCTGAATAATGAACCCAAAAGAGGAGCACTCATGATAAACTTTATCTGTTACTTGGATTATTCTCAGGCAGTCTAGTTTAGATTATTGCTTTTTAACTGAAAATGTCATATATACAGGCTTACATTACATCGATATTTGGTAAATGAATTTGGTACATCATTATCACACCAATAATTTATATATGAGGTCAAAAATACTTTTATATATATCCTAACATCTTTTTTACTCCAAACTTCAAAAAAAGAAATAGTAGAGTTGGTAATGCGTTGGAATCGTTCTGAAGTTTATCAAATGGAAATCAAACGTGGCCCAAAACTAGGGAGCGATGTGACAAGAAGTGGGAGAAGAGAGGCCTCGGTTCCATGGACGGTGTCCTCTCGCCTCACCTGCCATCGCTAAAACTCCTACTTCCACTGAAATCGTAGCTGTGGTTTGTCCCAATAAGGGCAATCCTTTTCTCCCGTTGTCTTCTTCAAACCCACAACGTGGTCATCCATACCTTCTTCTTCCCCATGTTATCCCAATCTAAAGGTTTGTAATTCTGATCTGAGACCCAAAAAAAGACAAAAAAAGGGTAAGAGACTTTCTTGGACGGGTTGACATCCATTCCCACATGCGCTTTGAAGTTTTTACTCGGTGGACGGAGGCTTCTCACTTCTCCAAATCAAGTGGGCGAGGGTTGGAAGGACGATGTATTCTCTCGGTGTTTTTACATGTCATAGATGAATAGATATAAGATTCAGATATAATAAGGTTAAGATAATGAAAGGAGGAGCTCAAATTTCTAATAGCTGGACGAAGCTTTCCGCTCCATCCAATTCGAGTGGCCCATTGGTAGCGCACGTTTACGACAATGACATGGGAAGAGAGGAAGAAGGGCGCACGTTTACGACAATAACAACGACGTACTATCTATCTTTCAACTCGTGGCCGTACTAAATCAACCCTTTTCCCTTAATTATCCCAACCTGAATGGCTGCAATAATTAGTGATGACATAAGCACGTGCGAAGTGACCAAAGTAGCTTCGCTATTCGCAATTACGCATGTGTGCTAACGTGGACTGAAAGGACACTTTACTAATCGTAATATAGCAACATGTTTTGACCTCAGAGTTACTATCTATCGCTAAGACTGCAGTAAGCCATTGTTGTTAGTTACTAATCAATATAAACAAGTCATCAATCTTTTTTTTTCATAGGTATTATATTTCGTCCTCTCTCATTGACTCGCTTTTATCCTGTATTTTTATCTTTCTCATAGTTTTTCTTATTTATTTTCTTTCACATTTACATTTTTAGCTTCTCTTTCAAATTTACAGTGCATGAAGAAGACTTATTCTTTTGTCAAAAAAAATTATGAATTCATTTTTATGAATCTTGAGGTGATAATTTCGGAGAATATTTAAACAATATTATTTTTCATATTTTATTTCCTTTTTCTTCACACGATTATTTGGTCTAGTGTAATATTTGTTTCCTAGTAAACTTTGGGGAAGAACAGCTACATTGCATGATAGTATAAGGGATATGACTCCAAACTTTTCTCTCACTGACTAGTCTATGTTTCAAAGTTGATTGCGAGAAATTAACCTTCATGTCAGCCCCAAACAGTCTTGCATTTTTAATCCAATAGAAAGCAACTGAAGCACCCTCTGATGTGCATCACAATAAGCCACAAATATAACGTGGCTTAGCAATTTTAAGACAGAACGAACGGTGCGAGGAAAGCGGACCTCTCTCACTGTACCATGTGTATGCACCAAGACAATAATGGACCAAGAAGACTAAGCAACACAAACATTAGAATGGTTGGTAGAATACTATTGAGTCCAATATAATACTTATATATGCTTAGAAGAAAAAAAAAAAAGGTAAATTTTTTATAAAAGTTTTTTTCTTTTTAGTTTTCCAAAAGGTACCTTTTTCAAAAATATCTCCTATTTTACTATAGATTAGTTCATAGGGTAAATTAGTCTAATTATTTAATTATAATATATTTTAAATAGACTTACTATATTTTGATGTTGATATACTTATATATGGAAATCTCTCTATTTGGTTGTAAATATTCCTAAACGAATAAGGATGTCTATTTGAAATTTTATTTTTACATATGAGTCGATTTATTTTTTGTTTTGATCTCATTTGTCTCATTGTTTTTTTTTTAATTATAATCCTTTGGCTATTCAATTGATATATAAGTCTCCCTATTTGGTTGTTCAAACCAATAATTATACCTATTTGAAATCCTATTTTTATATAGAGTTTATTTTATTGAATTTTAAGTCTATTTATCTCAATTATAGTATTTTTGAATAGGCATATAGTGATTTAGTGGAGTTATTAAAAATACTATAAGCCTAAAAAATATTATAAATGATAGTATAAATCTAGATTGTTTTGCTTTATAGATTGGTTCATAGGGTGTAACCAATACTGCGCTAGTTGTCTTGTTAGCAAGATATTTTAGAAATAATGTCAAATAGAGGATGCCCTTTAAGAAAGATTAAAAAGAGGATATTTTCCAAAAAAAAAAAGTGCAAAAAATATTCTTAGACAATTTTTTTAGAAAAACTCCTTATTTTTTAAAATACAGTATCTTTTTCAAAAATTCTCATAGAAAACCTCAAATTTTCAAAATAATAAAAGTAACTCCAAACCACTTTTTATCTTTTTCCTTAAAAGTTGTATATTCTCTCTCCTCTTTACAATTTGAACCAATCTAAAATTTGGATCGATTTAAAATAAATTATACTAAATAATTAATTAATATATATCAATTTATATTAACAAAAATAAAAAATAATTACATAAATAATTACTTTAGATTACAAAATTATAAATAATAAACTAAAAAGTAATTTTATTAACTATAAGGTAATTAATAATATAATGATATTTATATATTTTAAAATAAAAATATATAATATAAATATTTTAAATGTATAGAAAAACTTCAAAATAAAATTTTACTCTTAATAAAATTTAAAATTAAATATTTAATAAATAGTTTTTATGGATTTTGATCGTTAAGTTATTAAATTTATCTATAAAATATCAAAACATTATCATATAAATTCTCAAAAAGAAAAAAATTATGTTCTCATCACCTGAGATAACTTTTGATTCAAAGAAATCAAGATTTAGAACCACTTACACTAATTCAAAAAAAATAGTGTAACTAGGTCTAAACATAATCAAAACAAACTAGTGTTGAATCTCGTATTTTGATGATAAAACCAATTGATATGTCTTTATGTTTTAATACGTGTTTTGAGTGACACAGGATGCTTCGATTAAGATGAAACAATTAAAACAAGAAGAATCATGTTGTGTCGGGGGAAAACATGTCAGAAGATTGGACGTTGGGTCGGTGGAACGGTCGACGTATCGAGAAAAAGCTTCGGGTCGTGGATTTGGGCATCGGGCCAAGAAGAGCATATATTGCGCCAAAGATATTGGAGTTGCGGAGTCAATTGGCCGATTGGGCAATAGGCCGCAAGATCGGACGATGCGCCAAAGAATCGGATGAAGTGTCGAGGGACCAATGACATGCCGGACAACTTGATTAATGCTTAGTATTAATTGTCTAGATCGAAGTGTGTTTTTACATGTGTAGGATTAACTACGATAGCAAGGCATGAAGCAAAATGAAGTTTCGAAGTCAAGGACGTAATGACGTTGGGAGTTCGAGAGTTCGTCGGAAGTTCTGGCGGAACCAGCCGAGAAGTCGCGGAGCTTGCTAGAGAAGCTTGTTAGAACTCGCCAAGAAGATCTTCGTGAAGTCCAAGAGCTTATCGGGAGTCCACTGGAACATTGCTGAGAGATCGTCGGAAGTTCATTGGAAGCTCGCTAGAAGAATGACATAGGGACTTGTTTAGCTTAGCAAATATCTTAGGATTTCGTAGTTAACACGTAATTGGGCTTGAATTTGGGCCAACCCAATTAGGGGCCAGCTAGGCCCATGTAAGAATTGTGTTGGGCCCAATAAGAGACCCAAACAATGCCCCAAGGAGTCTCACCATCGTGGCACAGTCTTCAAGAATGTTTCAGGCGGTGGTACCGCCAGTCTGGGCAGTGGTACTGCCTAGCACTGCACCCTAGGCAGTAGTACCACCAGACTTGGGTGATGGTACTGTAATATCCCTCACTTTTGAAACTTATTAATAAAGATTTATTTATAAATCGGAGGACCTATATGTAAATATGAAAATTTCAAGGACTAAACTGTTAAGTTGTAAAAAGAAGAAAATAAAGAAAACCGAAAACTTCGGTTTTATCCCACCGCCTCCCACGCTCTCTCTGTTTCTTCGAGAAACAGAGAGAAGCGGTGGGGCGTGGGGAGAAGAAGAAGAGAAGTAGAGGGAGAAGAGAAGAAGAGGGAAAAGAAGAGAGGAAGAAGAGGGAGAAGAGAAAAAAAAAAAGAAGAAGTAGAAGAGAGGGAAGATGGAGAGGAGGAAGAGAGGCAGCTGCAGCAGCTAGGGCTGCAGCACCTCTGTTTTCCGCAGGTGGAAACAGAGGAGAGGATGTGCGTGGCGTTGGGGAGGAAAAAGGGAAGAGGAGAAAGAAGAGAAGGAGAAGAAGAGGGAAAAGAGAGGGAAGACGGAGTGGAGCGAGAGGTGGCAGCAGCTAGGGCTGCAGCACCTCTGTTTCCTGCAGGTGGAAACAGAGGAGACGTGTGGGGTGACGTGTAGGAGAAGAGCAGAAGAAGAAGAAGAGGAAGAGAAGGAGAAGGGGAAGCAGGAGAAGAGGTTGTGATACCTCTGTTCCCTGCAGAGGAAACAGAGGAGAGGGTGTGTGTGACGCCGGGAAGAAGAAGGGGAGGAAGGAGAAGAAGAAGAAGAAGAAGAGGAGGTGTGTGGCGTTGGGGAGGAAAGGGGAAGCAGGAGAAGAGGTTGTGATACCTCTGTTCCCTGCAGAGGAAACAGAGGAGAGGGTGTGTGTGACGCCGGGAGGAAGAAGGGGAGGAAGAAGAAGAAGAAGAAGAAGAAGAGGAGGTGTGTGGCGTTGGGGAGGAAAAGGGAAGAGGAGAAGAGGAAGAGGCAAGGCTGCAGCGAGGAGGTGTGTGGCGTTGGGGAGGAAAAGAAGAAGAGGAGAAGAAGAAAAGAAAGGAAGAAGGGAAGGAGAGGAAGAAGAGAAGGGAAAGAAGGGGCTGCGGCTGCGGCGATGGCAGCTGCAGTTGGAAGAGAAGAAGGAGAGGAAGATGAGCAGGGGAGGAAGAAGAGGTTGTGGTCGTGGCTGTGGCCGCGACTGCAGCAGTTGCAGCTGGGAAAAAAGAGAAGGAAAGGAAGGAGAAGAGAAAGGGAAGGAGAGGAAGAAGAGAGGAAGAGGAGAAGGGGTGGCAGCAGCAGCTGGAAGAGAAGGAGAGGAAGAAGAGGCTGCGGTTGTGGTGGCTGCGGCCATGGCTGCGACTGCGACTGCGACTGCGGCAGTTGCAGCTGGGAAAGAAAAGAAAGGAAAGGGGGGAAAAAGGGGCTGTGGACGGGATTGCGGCCGCAGCGGCAGCGACTGCGTATGCAGCAGTTATGTCTGCGAGAGAAGGGAGGAAGGAAGTTAGTGCGGTGGAAGGGGCTGCGATTGTGGCAGCGGCAGCGGCGGCGGCTGTGACAGCTGCGTTTGGGAAAGAAAAAGAAGGAATGAGAGTAAGAGAGAGCAGGTGACTGTGCCTCGATGTTCGACACGTGGTGTAGTTGCGAAGAAAGGAAGAAAACGGGAGCACAAAACGAAACAGAGAGAGGACACGGAGGAAAAGTAGAAGGATTTGGGTTGGCACCTTCTTTGGATCTTCGGGTCAAAATTTGCAAAGGCAAGTGTTCTAACCCCATCCTACATAAGTATTTGACTCTGTTTTTATGTTGATTCAAAATAAATTGGAAGATTTCTATTTAGAGACTGATATATCTCTCTTTGGACTTAAACCATTGGATTCTGAAAGTCTTTCGGTAAACTGACCCCTAAGCACTGTTTCGGCTATAAGTTTTAATATAGAATGAGAATTCAGGCAGGAACTATTTTGTTTGAAATTAGACTCGTATGTGTTTCTTTTGACACCGATTTTGTAGATTTTGGACACCGAATACTTACCCAAAAATTTGTTTCAAAAGAGCCTATAGACGCTGTAAAACAGAGTTCAGATTTCTGACCTTTCGATACTAAAACGCCTATAACTTCCTGTTGAAAATTCTGATTTGTATCAAACTGATTTTATTTGAAAGTAGACTTGAAATTCTCTCTTTTGACATATAGTTTGAAAATTTTGGAGTTAAATTGCCCACCCTATCGTCTGTTGATTCCGACCCTATAAATTCTGTAACACAGTGATTGTGATTTTGACCTTGTGTTACCAAATCAGAGGTAACTCAGTGTTGGGAGCCCTGTTTCATATGAAATCTGTTCCATCTTAATATAGATTGATATATGATTCGACCATAGCCTTATTATGGGTATTGGAGCATAATTGTTACTCTAAAATATTTGTTGATGTGCCACTGGAATTCTGTCCGAAATCGAGCTTTGGTCGATTTCGCGTATTTGGTTCCATTCCTTTGGATATCTGAATTTGTCTAACCTTCTTATTGGAATTGAGCTGATTATGATTGCTTGGAATCCCTGTACACTCTTGCTTTCAATTCTTTCCTAAAATGAATACTTTTGTGAGAGATTTGTTCCTTGCATCATTGTTTTGAAAAGGCACATGTACGTTTGGTTGTTCCGCGTGTGCTTCCGTTATATGCTGCTTATTGTTGAAACTGCCTTCTTGTACTCTGGTGTGTGGGATATTGTGAACCTTTGCCAGAAATGGTAAAGGGAGTTGTGAACCTTTGCCAGAAATGGTAAAGGGAGTTGTGAACCTTTGCCAGAAATGGTAAAGGGAGTTGTGAACCTTTGCCAGAAATGGTAAAGGGAGTTATGCATAGAGCCTGCGATGCTCTGCCGGCCCCCTCTGACTTCACCTAGACGTGGGTGGATGGAGCTCCCAGACGTGGGAGACTTTTGTCAGGTGGTCATTCAGAAATGGATGAATCACATTCTGACTGAGATCCCACTACACCCTCTATATGTTTGATGTGACATCCAGAGTTTTGGTGAGTTATTTCTGTTCGTGCTCTGGATAAGTATGATATGATTGCAACGTCAAGGACGACGTTTGAGCTTCTGTACGACATATGAGTTTGATATGCTCTGAAATGCTTCATTCACTATTGAGTTTGCTTCGTAATGTTCCATAGATCGTTGATGTGTTCTGGAACATTTTATATGCCATTGATAAGCTCCGATATGTTTCCTTTGTTTCTGATATGCTCCAATTACTCTATGCCCCATCTGTCAGGAACCAAATATGTATGATTAAAAAGGACAATTATGATTCTGCTCCTAATGATATTATGTATACGAAATCGTATATTCTGCTTTTGTGTTTTGATACTGTATCTCTTTGGAAATTGTACTATTTTGATATGGATATGTTAGTCACTTGCTGAGCTCTTTATGCTCACCCCGTTTGTTGATAAATTTTTCAGGATAGCGTATCGCTTGCTTAAATGTTAAGAATGGGCTGAGGCAGTGGAAAGTTTAGAAGACGTTGGGCAGAACTTTTGTTAGCATATATGTAGTTGTGTATAAGCTACCTTGCATCTAATGAAATGTGACTATGAATCTAAACCTGTGGATTTTGTGTAAGTTAAAGGATCCCTCATGTATAGGGTTTTGGAATGTTAAATTAAATTTGTGTAATGATATGAACTTATGGTAAATCGATGATTGTGGTGACTGCATAGATTTCCCCACTTGTGGACTTATATTGTGGTTTTTATTTTGATGAGTCGGGTTCAGATGGTATAAATTTTCGAGTGATGTGTGCTATGTTTATGAATTGCACAGGGATATGAATTGGTAGATTATAGAAGCGAAATTTTTGATTTGAATGTTTTCTTAGTGACCTCAAATGTGTGTTTGGATCCTGGGTTAGTTGTGACGAAAGATTTTAAATATCATGGATATTTTTAGGGGTGTGACAGAGGTGGTATCAGAGCATGATTTGAGAATCACTAAGAATATTATGTTTTTTTGAGGTTTATTGACTATCATTTAGAGATTGATCAAAGAAAATGTTCTTTTGATGATTTAGGAATCTGGGATGACGAGGACATTTGGTCCTCCTATTTCATTTGTTTCTGATTAATTAAGAGGAATGAAAGGATTGATTTGGGATATTGAATCAGAGTGGCGCAGCAGAAGCATAGTGGACCTAATTTCATTGGTGGCAGAAAAATGAATGATGCGAATAGAGAAGATATTCGATGTACAAAATTGTTCTGATAATCAAACGATTTCTTTTGCCACCTTATATTGGATGTAGAGGCTGATCATTAATGGGAAAAATGAAAAGAATTTTTGGAGATCAGTGGCAAGATGATAAGGACAAGTTACCAATAAAAATATGATTGGAAATGAATCAGAAAATAATAACAAGAGGGTCAAGGCATTTGGATTTGAAATGGGAAGTCACCATAAAAGACTTAATCATGTGTGAATTATAAGTTAAATTATGAAACAAATTTGTGTTTCGGGTGATTGGAGTCTATTTTGCTTGTAGAAAGTTGGATCATAAAATAAAAGACTGCCCTTTGAACAATAAGAAAGAGTCACTGCCTCATAAATCATCAGCCCATGTCAGAGTGTATGCTATTACTGAATATGATTCTGAAACTTATGAATTAGTGGTCAAAGGTATTATATATGTTTATGAAAGAATGCAAATATTTGTTTGACCATGGGTCCCATCTATGATTTGATTCGGAATATTTTGCCTATCACTTGGGTATTCAACCTAGACCACTACATTATGTGCTATATGTAAGTACAATCATTGGAGATTCTTTGATAACGAACTTGAATCTGGTCCTCTTGTCTGATTTTTGTTGGAGAACTTGAACTTTGCTGATTTAGTTCTCCTAGAGATTTGGAGTTATGATATTATACTTGGTATGGATTGGCTATCTTCTTATCATACCAGTATGGATTGGTATATAACCAATGATCACTTTTTGCATATTTGATCAGCCGATCTTTTATTTTGAGAGTATTGGACATTATTTATCTCCTTGCCTAATGTATCCCAGGATGACTTGTTTGGATTATCTCCAAATGTGATCTTGCTTTTGATTTGGTCCTTGGGACAATCCCAATATCTAAGCCTCTCTACAGAAAGATATCATTTGAGTAAGTGGAATTGGAAAAGCAACTACAAGGATTATTAAATGAGGATTTTATTTGGCTTAATATTTCATCATGGGGTGCTCCGGTGTTAGTTAAAAAGATGTATGGAACATTGAGGCTTTGTAATGATTATAGACAATTGAATCAGGTGACCATAAAAAAATGAGTATTTCCTGAAGTAACGACATGCTTGATTAACTGTAGGGTGCGCAAGTATTTTTAGAAATTGATTGAAGGTCGGGTTACCGTCTATTAAGGATCAAGGAGGAGAATATTTCGGTCACTCGTGGATAACTATGTAATTGTATTGTATTGATGAAACTATTTAAGAGCAGGAGGAGGAAATAAAGATATCATAATCCTCATCTTTTCATCGATTGAGCTATGATCAATTTAGAGGACTAAATTTTCTTTTAAGGAGGGGAGAGTGTAATATCCCTCACTTTTGAAACTTATTAATAAAGATTTATTTATAAATCGGAGGACCTATATGTAAATATGAAAATTTCAAGGACTAAACTGTTAAGTTGTAAAAAGAAGAAAATAAAGAAAACCGAAAACTTCGGTTTTATCCCACCGCCTCCCACGCTCTCTCTGTTTCTTCGAGAAACAGAGAGAAGCGGTGGGGCGTGGGGAGAAGAAGAAGAGAAGTAGAGGGAGAAGAGAAGAAGAGGGAAAAGAAGAGAGGAAGAAGAGGGAGAAGAGAAAAAAAAAAAGAAGAAGTAGAAGAGAGGGAAGATGGAGAGGAGGAAGAGAGGCAGCTGCAGCAGCTAGGGCTGCAGCACCTCTGTTTTCCGCAGGTGGAAACAGAGGAGAGGATGTGCGTGGCGTTGGGGAGGAAAAAGGGAAGAGGAGAAAGAAGAGAAGGAGAAGAAGAGGGAAAAGAGAGGGAAGACGGAGTGGAGCGAGAGGTGGCAGCAGCTAGGGCTGCAGCACCTCTGTTTCCTGCAGGTGGAAACAGAGGAGACGTGTGGGGTGACGTGTAGGAGAAGAGCAGAAGAAGAAGAAGAGGAAGAGAAGGAGAAGGGGAAGCAGGAGAAGAGGTTGTGATACCTCTGTTCCCTGCAGAGGAAACAGAGGAGAGGGTGTGTGTGACGCCGGGAAGAAGAAGGGGAGGAAGGAGAAGAAGAAGAAGAAGAAGAGGAGGTGTGTGGCGTTGGGGAGGAAAGGGGAAGCAGGAGAAGAGGTTGTGATACCTCTGTTCCCTGCAGAGGAAACAGAGGAGAGGGTGTGTGTGACGCCGGGAGGAAGAAGGGGAGGAAGAAGAAGAAGAAGAAGAAGAAGAGGAGGTGTGTGGCGTTGGGGAGGAAAAGGGAAGAGGAGAAGAGGAAGAGGCAAGGCTGCAGCGAGGAGGTGTGTGGCGTTGGGGAGGAAAAGAAGAAGAGGAGAAGAAGAAAAGAAAGGAAGAAGGGAAGGAGAGGAAGAAGAGAAGGGAAAGAAGGGGCTGCGGCTGCGGCGATGGCAGCTGCAGTTGGAAGAGAAGAAGGAGAGGAAGATGAGCAGGGGAGGAAGAAGAGGTTGTGGTCGTGGCTGTGGCCGCGACTGCAGCAGTTGCAGCTGGGAAAAAAGAGAAGGAAAGGAAGGAGAAGAGAAAGGGAAGGAGAGGAAGAAGAGAGGAAGAGGAGAAGGGGTGGCAGCAGCAGCTGGAAGAGAAGGAGAGGAAGAAGAGGCTGCGGTTGTGGTGGCTGCGGCCATGGCTGCGACTGCGACTGCGACTGCGGCAGTTGCAGCTGGGAAAGAAAAGAAAGGAAAGGGGGGAAAAAGGGGCTGTGGACGGGATTGCGGCCGCAGCGGCAGCGACTGCGTATGCAGCAGTTATGTCTGCGAGAGAAGGGAGGAAGGAAGTTAGTGCGGTGGAAGGGGCTGCGATTGTGGCAGCGGCAGCGGCGGCGGCTGTGACAGCTGCGTTTGGGAAAGAAAAAGAAGGAATGAGAGTAAGAGAGAGCAGGTGACTGTGCCTCGATGTTCGACACGTGGTGTAGTTGCGAAGAAAGGAAGAAAACGGGAGCACAAAACGAAACAGAGAGAGGACACGGAGGAAAAGTAGAAGGATTTGGGTTGGCACCTTCTTTGGATCTTCGGGTCAAAATTTGCAAAGGCAAGTGTTCTAACCCCATCCTACATAAGTATTTGACTCTGTTTTTATGTTGATTCAAAATAAATTGGAAGATTTCTATTTAGAGACTGATATATCTCTCTTTGGACTTAAACCATTGGATTCTGAAAGTCTTTCGGTAAACTGACCCCTAAGCACTGTTTCGGCTATAAGTTTTAATATAGAATGAGAATTCAGGCAGGAACTATTTTGTTTGAAATTAGACTCGTATGTGTTTCTTTTGACACCGATTTTGTAGATTTTGGACACCGAATACTTACCCAAAAATTTGTTTCAAAAGAGCCTATAGACGCTGTAAAACAGAGTTCAGATTTCTGACCTTTCGATACTAAAACGCCTATAACTTCCTGTTGAAAATTCTGATTTGTATCAAACTGATTTTATTTGAAAGTAGACTTGAAATTCTCTCTTTTGACATATAGTTTGAAAATTTTGGAGTTAAATTGCCCACCCTATCGTCTGTTGATTCCGACCCTATAAATTCTGTAACACAGTGATTGTGATTTTGACCTTGTGTTACCAAATCAGAGGTAACTCAGTGTTGGGAGCCCTGTTTCATATGAAATCTGTTCCATCTTAATATAGATTGATATATGATTCGACCATAGCCTTATTATGGGTATTGGAGCATAATTGTTACTCTAAAATATTTGTTGATGTGCCACTGGAATTCTGTCCGAAATCGAGCTTTGGTCGATTTCGCGTATTTGGTTCCATTCCTTTGGATATCTGAATTTGTCTAACCTTCTTATTGGAATTGAGCTGATTATGATTGCTTGGAATCCCTGTACACTCTTGCTTTCAATTCTTTCCTAAAATGAATACTTTTGTGAGAGATTTGTTCCTTGCATCATTGTTTTGAAAAGGCACATGTACGTTTGGTTGTTCCGCGTGTGCTTCCGTTATATGCTGCTTATTGTTGAAACTGCCTTCTTGTACTCTGGTGTGTGGGATATTGTGAACCTTTGCCAGAAATGGTAAAGGGAGTTGTGAACCTTTGCCAGAAATGGTAAAGGGAGTTGTGAACCTTTGCCAGAAATGGTAAAGGGAGTTGTGAACCTTTGCCAGAAATGGTAAAGGGAGTTATGCATAGAGCCTGCGATGCTCTGCCGGCCCCCTCTGACTTCACCTAGACGTGGGTGGATGGAGCTCCCAGACGTGGGAGACTTTTGTCAGGTGGTCATTCAGAAATGGATGAATCACATTCTGACTGAGATCCCACTACACCCTCTATATGTTTGATGTGACATCCAGAGTTTTGGTGAGTTATTTCTGTTCGTGCTCTGGATAAGTATGATATGATTGCAACGTCAAGGACGACGTTTGAGCTTCTGTACGACATATGAGTTTGATATGCTCTGAAATGCTTCATTCACTATTGAGTTTGCTTCGTAATGTTCCATAGATCGTTGATGTGTTCTGGAACATTTTATATGCCATTGATAAGCTCCGATATGTTTCCTTTGTTTCTGATATGCTCCAATTACTCTATGCCCCATCTGTCAGGAACCAAATATGTATGATTAAAAAGGACAATTATGATTCTGCTCCTAATGATATTATGTATACGAAATCGTATATTCTGCTTTTGTGTTTTGATACTGTATCTCTTTGGAAATTGTACTATTTTGATATGGATATGTTAGTCACTTGCTGAGCTCTTTATGCTCACCCCGTTTGTTGATAAATTTTTCAGGATAGCGTATCGCTTGCTTAAATGTTAAGAATGGGCTGAGGCAGTGGAAAGTTTAGAAGACGTTGGGCAGAACTTTTGTTAGCATATATGTAGTTGTGTATAAGCTACCTTGCATCTAATGAAATGTGACTATGAATCTAAACCTGTGGATTTTGTGTAAGTTAAAGGATCCCTCATGTATAGGGTTTTGGAATGTTAAATTAAATTTGTGTAATGATATGAACTTATGGTAAATCGATGATTGTGGTGACTGCATAGATTTCCCCACTTGTGGACTTATATTGTGGTTTTTATTTTGATGAGTCGGGTTCAGATGGTATAAATTTTCGAGTGATGTGTGCTATGTTTATGAATTGCACAGGGATATGAATTGGTAGATTATACAAGCGAAATTTTTGATTTGAATGTTTTCTTAGTGACCTCAAATGTGTGTTTGGATCCTGGGTTAGTTGTGACGAAAGATTTTAAATATCATGGATATTTTTAGGGGTGTGACAGGTACCGCCCAGGGTAGTGTCAGTCAAACTGACATTGGGCGGTGGTACCACCCAGTGCAGGCGGTAGTACCGCCCGTGCCCGGGAACCCGAGATGGGAGAGTTTTAGGCTCCAAGTTTGAATCAACTTGAAGCCTATAAATACTTCTCTTATCCCTGGTTAAAGCACACAAGTATTGAGAGAAAAAAAGTATAGAAACACTGCTGCAATCTTGTATGAGCTCCTCTCAAAGATCTAAAGTGTTAGAATAGTTTGAGAGAGGAGTGAGTGGGGGTGTAAGGGTTATCTCTTAAACCCAGTAAAAGGAGAACTGAGTTGTAAAAGATGATTAGCCTTCGTCGATTGAAGGAAGGCCTCTAGTAGACGCCGGTGACCTCGTCGGAGGAGGAAGCCGAAAGTGGATGTAGGTCCCGTTGACCGAACCACTCTAAAACTCTGGTTTGCATTTACTTCCTACCATTTACATATTGCAAACCTCTTTAATAGCTTAGTATACTTTCGAAGTATTACCTTTACGAAACGGTTTTACGTCAGAAACGATTTTAATCCAAACAAAATTTTTTGAAGACGTAATTTTTACCGCTGCACTAATTCACCCCCCCCCCTCTTAGTGCTGACCCCGATCCTAACAACTAGAACTTTTAAAAAATATTTGAATTAATCCCAAATGAATAAAAATATAACTTTATATTTTTGATAATTTAAATGATAATATTTTTATTTTCTTATAACGTGAATATGTTAAAATTTTAAATTCTATAAATTATTTAATTTTTGATAAAATTTGAAGCTTTCATGCGATGTTTAGTAACATTTGAGCTTTTAAAGGGGTTTGAAAGCTATTCGAAATTTTGATCCTAAAACACAAAAATTTAGACCCACTTATGCTATTTTTGGCAATTCAAAAACAGCATAACTTGGTCTAAACCTGGTCAAAACAAGTTGAAACTTTTAGAAAATATTTAAATTAGTTCCAAATGGAACAAAATATAACTTTTCTATTTTTAAGATTTAAATGATGATTTTTTTTTTTCACATCGTGAATACTTCAATTTTTTTCAATTTCAGTAATTTCTTAATATTTTGTTAAAATTTGATATTTTCATGTAATAATTTGTAAATTTAAGCTCTGAATATGTTTGAAACCTACTATAAAATTTTGGTCCAAAAGCACCAAAGATTTAGACTCACTTACATTGTCCTTGGGGGTAAATAAGTGTAACATCGTCTAACATTTTCAAATATTTAATTTAGTCCCAAATAGACAAAAATATAATTTTTATATTTTTAATAATTTAAATAATAATTATTTATTTTTTCACTTTGTGAATATTTTGATTTTTTAATTTCATAAATTACTTCAATGTTTGTCAACATTTGATACTTCCATATAATATTTTATAATATCTAAGCTTCTAAATAGGTTTAAAACCTTTTCTGACATTTTGGCCTAAAACACTAAGATTTAATCCCACTTAAACTGTTTTTGATGGCAATTCAAAAACAATGTAACTAAGATCTAAACCTAATCAAAATAAATTAAAACTTTTAGAAAATATAATTTGTATATTTTTAAAAATTTAAATTATATTATTTGGAATTTTTAGACTGTGAAAACTTTGAATTTTTATAATTGCTTTAATTTCTTTAAATTTTGACAAACTTTGAAACTTCCATGTAATATTTTGCAACATTTGAGCTTCTAAAGTAGTTTTAAAACATATTCTAAAATTTTGACCCAAAAAACCGAGATTTAGACCCACTTATATTATTTTTGGGGCAATTAAAAAATAATATAACTCAGTTCAAAACAAGTTGAAACTTAAAAAAAAATTGAAGTGGTCCCAAATAAATAAATAAAAATATATATTTTTTTTTACATTTTGAGAATTTAAATGATAATTTTCTCGTCTTTTCACATTGTGAATATCTTGAATATTTTAATTTCTTCAGATTTTATCAAAAATTGATACTTCCATGCAATGTATTGTAACATTTAAGCTTTTGGATATTTTTAAATCCCATTCTGAAATTTTGGTCCAAAAATATAAAGATTTAAACCTTCTTTCACCATTTATAAGGTCAATTAACAAAAAGTGTAACTCGATCTAAACCTAGCCAAAACAAATTGGAACTTTCAAGAAGCATTGGAATTAATCTTATATAGATAAAAATAATTTTTTTCTATTTTTAAGAATTTAAATGATATTTTGTGATTTTTCACACTATGAATACTTTGAATTTTTCAATTTCATTAATTTCTTCAAATTTTATCAAAATTTGATACTTCCATTGAATATTTTATAACTTAAGCTTCTATGAAACCTATTATGAAGTTTGGTCCAAAAATACTAAGATTTAGACCCAATTATACTTTTTGGGGGTAATTAAAAGATAGTGTAATTCCATCTAAACCAGATCAAAACAAGCTGGAACATTAAAGAAACATTTAAATTAGTCTCAAAAGTATAAAAAAATATAACTTTTTTCTTTTTGAGAACTTAAATGATAATTTTCTATTATTTTTTACATTGTGAATATTTTTATTTTTTAAATTTCATCAATCTATTCAAATTTTGTCAAAATTTGATATTTTCATGAAATGTTTTGCAATATCTGAACATATAAATAAGTTTAAAATCAAATTTTGGCCTAAAAACACCAAGATTTACACCCACATACATTATTTGTGGGGGAAATTCAAAACAGTGTAAATAGGTCCAAACTTTGTCAAAACAAATGGGAACTTTTAAGAAGCATTCGAATTAGTCTTAGATGGATGAAAAATATTATTTTTTTGCAATTTTTGAGAATTTTAATGATATTTTTTAAAATTATAAATATTTTATTTTTTAAAAGTTTGATTTCTTTAAGTTTTGATAAAATTTGAAGCTTCCATGCAATGTTTTGTAATATTATAGCTTTAAGTAGGTTTAAAATTGAAATTTTGATCCAAAAAATGAAGATTTAGTCCCACATATACTGTGCTTGAGTTAATTGAAAAAATATAATTGTGTCTGACATATACTGAAATTGTGATCCAAAAAATATAATTCAGATAATTGAAAAAAATTGAAATTTTGATCCAAAAAATGAAGATTTAGTCCCACATATACTGTTTGAGATAATTGAAGAAAGCAAGTTGGAACTTTTAGAAAATGTTTGAATTAGTCTCAAATGGACAAAAAAAATACAACTCTTTCTATTTTTGAGAATTTAAATGATAATTTTCTTTCTTTTCACATTGTAAATACTTATAATTTTTTATTTAATTAATTTCTTTAAAATTTATCAAAATTTGATACTTCCATTCAATGTTTTGTAACATTTAAGCTTCTGAACAGACTAAAAACTTGTTCTGAACAGACTAAAGACACCAAGATTTGGACATATTCTATTTTGGGGGGAATTCAAAGAGAGTATAACAGAGTCCAAAACTTGGTCAAAATAAGTTAAAATTTTGGTAAACATTCAAAATTGATCCCAAATGGACAATTTTTTTTCTTTTTAAACATTCAAGTATTAATTTCCTGGTTTTTTTTAATATTATGAATACCATGAATTTTTTAATTTCATTAATTTTCTTCAAATTTTATCAAAATTTGATACTTCCATGCAATGTTTTGTGACAATTGAGTTTCTGAATAAGTTTGCACCATATTTTAAAATTTTGGTCCAAAAACATTAAGATTTAAACCCATTTATATTGTTTTAGGGATCATTCAAAAACTGAGTCTAAACCTGATCAAAGCAATCTAGAACTTTCATCAAACATTTGCCTATGATAAAAATATATTTTTTTTATTTTCAAGAATTTAAATGATAATTTTTTTGTATTTTCTATACACATTTAATTTTTTAAGAGTCAAAATCAGTATAAAAAAACAATTTTTAAATACTTAAAAATAAAATTTATGATTATATAGATCAATTAAATTTATTTCAAAGATTTTTAACTATCTAAAAATTTTATATTTTATATTTTATTTTTAATCTATATAAATATTATTATTATATTATTCTTTATTTTATAATAAATAAAATTATTTTTATATTTTATTTATTTATTCTATATTATAATTTAAAATAATTTTTATAATATTTTTTGTTTTCATTAATATAAATTAATATATACAAATAAATTATTTAACATAATTTATTTTAAGTCAATATAAGTTTTGTGTTAGCTCTATCCGTTCAGTCGAGTGGTTTGATTCAGTTTGAAAAGCAAGGAGAAAAGATAAAAAAAAGTGATTGGATTATTTTGTCATCTCAAAAATTAAAGATTCTTTTATAAAATTTTTTGACAAAGAGAACAACGCTAACTCGAAATTTTGTAAAATAAAAGATTTTTTTTCTTAAAAAAAAGAAAAAAACAAAAACTTTACCCCAAAAATCCGCCCTTATTAAAAAATAGAAACGCATGATCTTTATTTTATCTTGTTTTATTTTGTTAGACGTCCAAAAACTATGCATTTCTTTCCTCCTCCGTTCCTCCCCGTAAGTGAATGCAGTGGACACTTTCCTTTTTGACCATTCCACCCTCGGAATAAATTCTCCTCCTTTTTTAATCTCAGTTTTGATCTGTCTCAATTCGAACCGCACGCTAAAACGCTGTTAATTTTGGTCAACTAAGCCGTGGAGTCGGTCAACCTGGAAGATTTCTTTCAAACGTCGGAGTTCAAGCGTGTACCACAGCAGCTTGGACTTCTTCTCGTGTTGACTTCTGATCGATTCAATTCAACAGCCGAATCCTGGTCATTAAACATGTATTCCAAATTGTGGAAAGAGTCGAATGAGAAAACTTGGCAGTTTATTGTAGAAAATTGTCTCTGAGTTCATATGGACACTGTTTCTAAATCCTACCGGTGGGCTTTTCCGGTGCCCCTTTCGATCAGCTAAATTTGGCTGCCAAGTCATTCAAACATCCATAGATCAATAGATCATAAATGTGTCATGTACCAATTTGTTAACTCAAAAAGTTCATAACTTATCCAGGATGATCTGACTTGGTTTGAAAGTCGAATCTTGATGATGCAACGTGAGAATCGCTTCTATGTTGAATCTTCAAAAGTGGAAACAGACAAGTTGATGATGGCAAGGACGTTTTAGGCTATGCCAATGCTTTTCGATCTCCTCCTACAGTATAATTTTTATTGGGAGCACTTTTCGACATGATCCCTCTAATATTTAAATTAAAAAATTTTAAAATTAAAGTGTGAATGAAGAGAACTTTTTAGTCAAATTATTTGCACAACTTAAAGATTATTTTTTATTTTAATTTCAACTAATATATCGATTTATTATCTTTTGTTTTTCTTTTTCAATCCCTGAGTTCTGATCGACGACATATTATCTCTATCATTATATATATAATTATTTTAAATTAGATCATGTTAGAGTTTGTCATGATTATTACATGAGTTTTAATTTTTTAATAAAAAATAAAAATAATAGAGATGAAAAAAATAAAGATAATATAATATAATAAGAATCAAGTTTGAATATGTAGACGTTCAATCTTTTTTCACCTCCACCTCAGACTCATTAACCACTTAAAAACTTGTGCGAGTGTTATATTTGTTAGAGGTTGTCATGACTACATTACTATCAGCTATAAATAGAGAGATCCTTTGATAAGCCCAATCTCACATGCAACTGAATCAAAATGAGAGGGAATTTAAACATCTTCTTATACTGAAAAATACTACATTACTATCAGCCTAAGTCAAAATATGAAATAAGGATCTTCTTATACGACTGATAATAATACTAAAAAATTTAAACATCTATATTAAAAAAAATTAAATATTTTTATTCAGATACGAATAACAAAAAAATCAATGAAGGTCATAGTCTCAAGGTTGGATTGGAAGATAAACTCAATTTTTATGAAGATGACATCCAAGGAACCAGACGATTTCCAAAGGGAATGAGCTCGATTTTGAACACTGAGGAATTGACAAACAGAGTCTACAAAATAACTAATCAAAGGATCCTTCCATACTCCTCCCTCTCAAGGATATCCACATCAGAAGCCTGGATTTGAAGAACATCTTCTTGCGAGGAGGGGGCTGTATGAAATAAAGGGGAGATATTTCTGTGGTTTGGAGGGTTAAGTTAAAAAGGGAGCTCTTGAGCGGAACTCGCCGGACCCCATGGGGTGTAATGCACAGGAGCTGCCGCTGCAATAGCATAGGGAAGAAGGTGGGGCCCTCTCCTCGGTACAGGGGAAGGAAGCAGCGGTCCCCAGTGAGGAAGCACCGTCGGTACGGGGGATTGCGACGCCTCCGCCGTAAGTAGCAAGGAGAGCCATCCCCGACGGCGAGGAGACGACGCCACCATCAACGGCCAAAAAGGGGGCGACTCCTCTGCCCCACGAAACAAGGACCTCCGCAAGCGATGTGAGAACCACAGTCGGCGGGGAGTCAATCGCAAGCGTCGGTGGTGCAAGATCCACATCCGGAGCACCATCGCTGCCGCAGATTACCGTGGGGAAGCGAAGACCTAGCACTGGCCGGAGAAGGGAGGAGCCTCGCAAGAGCCGTAGCAATTGAGGAAAACGGAGGCAGTGGGTCCTTCGCGACCGCACCCATGGGAGAACACAAAGCCGCCGGAGGGGAAAGGGAAACACCACCGGCCGACCATATCCCGAAATTGATCGGCGCCGAAGCCGCCACAACTATCGTCACAGCATTGTGCGTCAGGCCAGAACTAACAACCTTGTAGGAAGCCTCAGAAGCCGGTGGGAATGATCCGGATGCCAAAGGTGCTGCCAGATCGGGAGTGACAACATGCAATTCGGCCACCGACAAATCAGGATCATCGTCGGCCAACAAAACCGAAGAATCAGCCAACAGAGGAGAGGTCTCAGGCGGATCAATCGCGGGGAGAGAGGAAGGGAGCGGCTGTCCGCCGGTCCTGCTCGCTTTAGCTGCTATTGGAATGCACACAACCTTGAAGCCACGCTGTAACCCAACGCCAGTGACATGCCTAGTAGCATGGAGCACCACCGGACAGACACCAACAGCATCGCGGCGAGGGAGACCATATCCCATGGGGCCTGCAGAGGAGTGAAGGGGCAGTGACTCATCGTCGGCCCGTGAGGAGGCCGTTGTCATCAGTGGCCATGGAAGCATGCCTCCCCAATATCCCAAACCCTAGCAGACCCTTTTTCTCGTGATCATCGCCTCGCAAAAGAAACCTTCTTCGATCGCGTACGGCTTTTGATTGCTTCAAAATATAGAGAAAAAAAGGGGTTCACATGGCGCGAGTTTTCAGAGGCAAATTCATGAAGAAGAATAAGCCACCACATTTACCACAGCGAGGTTCGATCAACCTTAATTTGAGGTTTGAAACAATCAATCTTTGGTATATCACCAGTCTTAATCAATAATTATCTTTTCTTAATTGAATAATTTATTATATTTAGATCGATACGTGACAAAAATGATATTACATTTTTTTTATTAACTGGTTACATAAAATTCATAAATGATATACGGAGAAAATTATTAATTATATACGTGATATTAAAAATGATATACGTGACAAAATTCATAAAAAAAGTTATTAATTATTAACTGGTTACATAAAAAACCAAGGGAAGAACACAATTGATCAAATCGGTAAACGAAATATTGAACAAAAACCAACCAAGTCGAACTAAAAAATTAAATATACACCCTAATTTTAATTTTAGGACGGAGAAAAGCACGAGTTCCACCTTAGAGTTTACATGTTGCGTTGTCACCCTCCATGGTCAAGATTTCCTCGCACCGGCCACCGCGTTTCCCACGAGTC
Source organism: Musa acuminata AAA Group (assembly GCF_036884655.1). Classification (NCBI taxonomy): domain Eukaryota; kingdom Viridiplantae; phylum Streptophyta; class Magnoliopsida; order Zingiberales; family Musaceae; genus Musa; species Musa acuminata. Next base: position 28,345,977 of record NC_088341.1, read on the forward strand.
AACAAACGTGCCGCACGAGACCGCTTGCTCCTTTAAATGACTTTTCCAATCATCCACCCGTATAAATCATCGTTTTCGTCTTCCCCCACTAAACACCTACCAACAGCTCCTCGCTCTTCTCCACTCCTCGCAACCCTGTCCAACCCCTCTCCTCCATACCGCTTCTGATTTCCTTCTCGGAGTTAACAAGATCTTTGGCCACTAGAATACCTTGTTCGACTCATGGGGTTGGTTGTGGATGCGCTAACGGAGGTGTTGAGAAAGCCGACGATGGGCGGCGTGGTGGCAGAGCTCGCGATCCTGGCCGCCCCGCTCTGGATTGCGGCCCTCGTGGGGCTTTTGCTAGGGTGGGCGTGGCGGCCGAGATGGGCCACCGGCATCGCTGCAGGTGGCGAGAAAGCTTCCGATTCAGTGGTGGCTTGCTCGCCGCCATCAGATGGGTTGGGCGGGCCCTCGTTGGATCCGCCAATGGCTTCTCTGCTGAGCTGCAGCGGCGGCTCTTCAGTCCCCCAACAGCCGGATGGCGAGAAATCGGCGGTGACTGAAAAGGATCTGCAGCATCTGTGCAAGCTCGTAGAGATGACCGATGGTGGCCCGGCGTGGCGCAAGATGATGGAGAAGTCGTTGCCGAACATGAGCTACCAGGCCTGGCAGAGAGATCCTCAGGTAGACCATCTGACATGCCTCCACACTTGCATCCCTAATTGTATATGCCACAGTTTGATTCTTCACCTACTCGATATTGGGGTTCTCATGTGCCATGTATCTTGCAAACATTTGGCAGACCGGCCCTCCTCAGTATCGTAGCAGTTCCGTGTTCGAGGATGCGACGCCGGAAATGGTGAGGGACTTCTTTTGGGACGACGAATTCCGGATCAAGAATGGGTGGGATGACATGCTCCTTCAATATTCTACCTTGGAGGAGTGTCCATCCACAGGGGCAATGGTAGTTCAGTGGGTCCGAAAGGTGCGAACTAATTCTTGGATATTCTTAGTGGAACTGAGCATTTGCTATCTGCTATTCTCGCTTAACATCCCTTCTCTATGCAGTTTCCCTTTTTCTGCAGCGATAGGGAGTATATCATTGGTCGTCGGATATGGCAATCAGATAGGAGTTACTACTGTGTAACAAAGGTTTGTAGTAAATATAATTACTGCATATATTCTTGTTTAGAGGTTCACCATATTATAGTACTTACCGTAGAGATTGAATTTTGAAGAAATTATGTAGAAGGCTTCAACACTGAGAATTTTGTTCTTCTTAATGTGGAGTATGCCACACCAAACATTCTCATTGAACCTAATATTCATACTGGCATTTGGGTTCCCATCCCCTAATTACAACAAAGAAACACTATCATTTGAGAAAACAATTACAACACTAGTGCAATTGACAGCTGCACACAACCTTAAGCTATGAAGAGGAGCAAGAAAACAAGGTGAAAATCCACTTTACCTTCTTGGAAACCAAAAAGTTCAAGTGAAAAAAGGAAAAGAAGTTTTTCCCTTAGGCTCTTTTTTTTCTCATATCCAATGTTCAAAAAGAAAAAAAAAATTATATGAATGCATTTAAGCTCTTCAAAACACCCTACCAGCCAGATGGCACACACAAGCTAATTGACAGATATGAATCAGTAGATACATTTGGCTAAACTCGAAATAACTGTTGCAGGGTATGCTTTTAATTTATCATAAAAACATAATGTTCAAGTAGATAACCACTTGAAATGTAAACATTGGAAATGTAAACAACCTAATCAGAAGAAAATGTTGGTGCAAATACCTTGGTTCCTTTTCTTCTTGCCCTTGGTCTAAGAACTCAGTGCTTGTAGAAAAGTTGCATTGATGTTAAGCCATACAACATGCTGCTGAGTGGTCTTTCTATTTTTATTACAGACCAGGGTTCTGCAAAAGGCATAGCTATACTTTTGAATAATTAAGTGCAATTTGAATTGGATACCCAGCAGGGCATGATAATTCTACAGCTGATGTTGTCTTGTCCAATTCAACACACTTTGTCCTGGTATAAATCCAGTTGATCTACATCTAGATTCTAGCTGTTGTCTGTTATATATGATATATATGTGTCTTCTTTTGATCCATCAGACTGCATCAATACTTTTTGCTTTTTCAATTAGTTCCTAACTTGTGGTGTTGCATTTTCTCTTAGTCCTTAACAAGGTTAAAACTTGTTAAAAAGTTTCGGTATTAGTATTTTTTTTCACCTATTGGGCTAAGATCAGAACTATAATAATTTGTTTAATGCAAACATGTTATGATGCTATTTTTCATGTTAGTTTGCCGTTGGCAATTATGAAGTTACATTTCTCATTCATATTACCCCATTGTGTATTTTTTAATCATTGTAGTCTGTTGAATTAATTATCGATATTTCCTTAAAAAATTTCAGGGAGTCCCATGTTCCTCTGTTCCTCGACACAACAAACCGAGGCGTGTTGACTTGTATTACTCCAGTTGGTGTATTCGCCCAGGTGCATAACCTCGTCCCATGTTCTCTTTCTTCTTCCACAGCTGATTAGCCTCTTGAATGACAAATGCATGTTTTCTGATCTTTGTTGGGTCAGTTGCATCAAAGAGAGATGGCCAGATGACTGCTTGTGAGGTGTTACTCTTTCACCATGAGGATATGGGCATCCCATGGGAAATTGCAAAGCTAGGTGTCAGGCAGGGAATGTGGGGTTGCGTCAAGAAGGTTGAACCCGGTTTCCGAGCCTACCAGATTGCTAGGACATCCAACGAGCCAGTATCTCGGAGTTCTTCCATGGCACAAATCACCACTAAGTTTGATGCTGACCATCTGAGGTCATTTGAAGATAATCCTGTTTCATCCTCAGATGTCGTTGAAGTGGAGAAGCAGAAGCACTGGGCTTGTAACATACCCAAGTTTCTTGTGGTTGGTGGTGCTGTAGCTCTTGCCTGCACCCTTGACCATGGCTTGGTTACCAAGGCTGTTATTTTTGGAGTAGCAAGGAGGTTTGCAAAACCAGGGAAGAGATTGTGAGAGGAAATTAAATATCATGATCAATCATTCAAACATCTCTACAACAAATCATCTTGGTAAAAAGATGATATATGAGAGAGAAAGTATTTATATTTTCTGTCTTGTGTTTGTAGAGGAATATTAAATTTAGAGTTCATCTCATGTATACAGTCGATCCTACATAGGAAGTAATCCAAGAATCGTTAGAAATCCAATTTGTTTCCACTCCAAGGAGACATATAACTCATTTGAATGTTAATTTCTGCAAATTGCATATTGTATTTTAGTTAGCTGTTTTTGCTTTTCCCATATTTGTTCCCACTTCTCCTGCCACCCATACTAGCATTCTGGTATGCTAGAAAGTGATATGCATGCTGTTGAAGTTATTCCAATAAATGCATGTAAAATTGCTATGCACTTGGAAGAGAACTGTGTGTTCGCTGGATCTTAAAAAAAAAATCAAGAGTTCAACTAGTTTTGAAAATGAGCGAAGATTTAAATTGATCAGTAATAAGTAGATACATGTATTATTGCTAATTTAGATTTGAATTATCTTAGATTCCTTGAAAAAGAATTGAGTTGTTGTTTGTAATATAGCCTTTGCAGATTAATTGTTTCTTTATTCCTTTCTAAACTTGCTATCACATGCCTTCATGTTTGTGCATTTTTTTGTTGCCTGAGCTGGAATGAATTTTGGAGACGAAGGTTGTCCCTGTGTCAGTCTCAAGTCATTGTCTTGCTAACCTAGAGGTATCTGCAAAGTTAAATCAAGGTATCTGAATTTAAATTGTTTGGATGAATTAGATAAGCTCTTGAGGAAATCTTTTAATGTGTGAGGAACTTACTTAGGGAGTCCTTTTATAAAAGGCTATGAGAACCGAGAGTCCCAAGATCATCAGCACTCATGGCGAGTTGCTTGGGGACATGTGGTGTCAGATATGTGCCGTCGATGTAGTTTCAGGTGGTCAGTTGTCAGCCATGTGTTATCTTCTTGGAGTCGCATTGCCAACCATGAGATGTCAAGCATATATTCCATTCATCACCTCGAATGATCGACATGTTAGCCACGTGACATCTATATAGCCCTAATGTGTCGACTAAGTTATTAGCCACGTATTACTAGCCCCCTTGCTTCTTGGCTCATGCGAGCGCTATCAAGCCGAGAAACGACTTTGGCCAAGACTGTAGATATTGCAAGGGGGGTGGATGGTAATTGTTTGTAGTTGTGCATCGTTTGATGCATGTTTTTGCCCGTTCAACTATGGGTCATTGATATGCGAGTTTGACCATTCAATTGCATGTCGATGATACGCATTCGATCGTTTGGCTGCGCATCGTCAATAAGTGCATTGAAATACGCATTCAACCATTATGTTGCACATCGTTGATATGCACATTCAGTCATTTAATTACACATCGTTGATATGCACATTCAGTTGATATACACATTCAGTCATTTGACTATATGTCATTGATATCCACTTCACTAATATATATATTTGGCCATTCGATTATTCATCACTACTATATATATTAGACTATTTGGTTGCGTGTTGATATACATATTTATCCATTCAGCTGCACAATGTTGATATGCTCATTTCGCCATTTGGTTTTGTGTTATCCATATGCATATTTGGTCGTTTGATTATATGCCACTAATATATACATTTGGTCATTCCGGTTATATATTATCGGTATGTGCATTCGGTCATTTAATTGCTGAGAAGACATCGCTTTAGGTTTTGAGATATTAGTCACATCCGCACGTGTGGTATTTTCATCCCATTCTCTAATGGACATGTCATTTCAAGTACTTGTCAAATCTAGCAGGATTCTATCTCCTCCGAGATTTTCGCAATGATGACTTATTACAACGTTGACATGGTGATCCTCTATGCATCTATATGGAGATTCCCTGAACCATCGAAGATTTAGAAGATTGTCATGAGTATCTTTTCAGCCTTGCGTAATGGCATGTTGCTACGTAGCATGTCAACCAAATCCATAGGTGGTAATGTTATTATGCAAGAGTTGCTTAGACCCTGTAATTAGTGCAATGACATGTTGCCACGTAGTATGGCATGTTGCCTCATTCATTCTTCCCATGCTTTTAGAGCAGTTCGAAGCATTATATTGAACACATTGTGTCTAGACTTGTCCATGACAACTTGGTGAAATAGTCAACTCCTATTATCAAGAACTTCATTTGACTTATAGTTAGGGGAAAAAGACCAAGGATATCTAAACCCTCCGAGCAAATGGCCAAGCCAAAGTTCATAGGGGTCAGTTTGGCTATAGGGAGCCTTTGGATTTAGGTGTTGCTTTGGCATCAGTTGTAGTGCTACACATATTTAAGTGTATCGTGTTAAAGTGTTAGCCAATAATAGCCTTTCCTATGGATTTTAAATGATAATGAGCATGCTCCAATATGTTCTCCATATATTCCTTCATAGATTTCAAAAAGGACGTAGACAGGGTCTCCTAAATAAAGATAGTGGAGGAGCGATTAGGTGAAGAATCATTAGTAAAGTTACCGTGGATTATACAGAATCATACTTAATGCTTTTGGACTTTCCTGACTTATTGGGGTTGGTAGCCAGAACCCCTATCTTAAGGTAGCATAGGATGTCCCCATCGAAGTAGACTTGAAGGAGGTGGAAGAAACCTCATCCTCGCTTATGCTCCTAGGTTTCTACCATTACTTTTTTTATAGTCAATTGCTTTACTATAGCCAACTTTGATAACAAATCAATAGTGATATTTTCATTTCAAGGAATTTGCTCACTATTGAAGAAGAGATATCAATAATAATCTGTTTGGCCTTTATAAGATAGCTAGCCATCACATAATCTTGGGCTTCATAGGTTCTATTGACATGATTGACCACTAGTTATGAGTGGTTGTATACCTTTACCTTCTTTACTTATATATTTTTATTAATACAGAGTCTTGGTAATAAAGCTTCATACTCAACTTCATTATTGGTTACTTTAAATCCAAATTGAAGCGAGTGTTCAGATATCTCTTTATTCGAGCATAGAAGGATGAGTACTATACCTTCGTCTGTAGTAATAGTCAAACCATCGATATGCAAATCCCAAGGCTAAGTGTCACCTAGTGGCTCGTCCATAATTGTCATCTCAATAATGAAGTTGGCCAAAGCCTAAGCTTTCATGACAGTCTACAATTGATATGATATGTCAAACTCGTTGAGCTCTACATACCATTTTAAGAGTCAACTAGTAGCATAAGGCTTCGAGAGGATTTGTCACATCAGCTGATCTATCGTTATAATGATATGATAAGATTGAAAGTATGACTTGAGTTTTCTCGCCACCAAGATTAGGGTATAAGTGAGCTTCTTAAAGCTCGAATATTATGTCTTTGTATCATGGCTGATATAGAACACTAGCATTTAGATCTTGTCTTGCTCTCAGATTAAGACTAAGCTTATGGCTATTAGAGTTACAACTCCTCTCTTAGGTTGGGACTCAATAGTTTAGGTGGCACCATCAAATATTCCTTAAGTTACTCGAATGCTACCTGACACTATTCGATCCATTAGGAATCCTTCAGCCACTTCGGAGTCTTGAAAAATAGTAGATATCAATCAACCATTTTTAAGAGGAACTGGCTTAACGTGGTGACTCATCTCGTTATTTGTTGCACCTCCTTTATGGAAGTCGGAGGCTTCATGTTGAGAGTAGTCTATACTTTCTCAGGGTTGATGTCAGTCACAATTCGGTACTCTATAAAACCCAAGAATTTGCTTAGTCAATACTGAAGGCATAATTATAGGGATTAAGCCACATTTGAAATTTGTTGAGAGTGGCAAATGTTTCATAAAGGTCGGGTAAGTGGGTGTTGGATGTTCAACTTTGGACCAATATACCATCTATTTATACCTCCATGTTCCTACTTTCTGGGATTGAAACATATTGCTGACCATCCTTTGATATGTTGCTTTGGTATTCTTGAGTTTAAAAGGCCTAACTTTATAGCGGTATAATTCCCAATCAATAATAAACATCTTGTTGATTATTCTTTGGTATGCCATTATTATCTTATTGTAACATAAGAATATAATTCCCAATCAATAATAAACATCTTGTTGATTATTCTTTGGTATGCCATTATTATCTTATTGTAACATAAGAATATATCTATGAAGATGAGCCGTACATGACCAAAAGGTTGAGTCTAATTGGTCAATCCAAAGCTAAAGAAAATTATTCTTTGGACAAGTTTTGTTATGATCTCAATGTAGATATGCCACTTTCTATTATTCTTTTTTACAAGAACTATATTAGCGAGCCATTTTGTACAATGAATCTCACAAATAAAGTTACCATATAATAATTTATTAATTTCTCCAATCATCATTTGTCGATATGGGGCAAACCTCCTAGGCTTTTATTGGACAAGCCAATAGTTAGGGTTAATGCTAAGCTAGTGTTGAACCATGACTCCATCGATCTGAAGCATGTCACTAGGCATCCATGCAAAAACCTCAAAGTTGTGATGCAAAAAAGTTAATGAGTTCAGTCTTTTTCTTTGGATAGCGACAAGCCAATCTTGACTATCCAACCAGGCTTGGACGAATCCAATGGGATCTCAACTAGGGGTTTTTTGGCTTTTGAATAAGCAACCTAAGGCATTAGCACCCTTGGGTCCAACTATACTGAATGAAGAGGATGTCTTCTTTAGGTTTGTAATCAATATCATATAGCATTAGTGGGACTCTCATGGGTCACTTCTGAGCTCCTCAACCCTAGAACTAATTGGGAACTTCAAGGTCATGCAATACATTGAGATGATTGAGGGTTGAGTGTCCGATGATGGCAATGTATGCAGATGGGACATTAACCAACAAGAACATGGTTTTTACTAGTGCAAATGGGACATCAACCACTAGGCATCCAATAAGACGTTAGCAAAACTTCTAATATCTATTATGATCCTTTTTACTAATGCATTAACGATCGATGTGTTCTACCTCCTCCCTGAGCACAATGGGAGGGTCACCCAAGGGATGGAATCTCTTTACTTGAGTTCCCTTGCATAGGTCTTAAGGGCAGATGCGCTGGTTCCTCTTGATGCTGGCCCCCCAACTATTACGTCAATCTTTCTCGATGGATCCTTGAGATCTTGGGGATGTTTCTCGAACCACGTGGAGACAACAACGTAGATGCACCTTTTGAATGAGTTCTTTGATTTATTATATTATATCATAGTGATCCTTCATGTTGTGCCTATGGTCTCAGTGAAACTAACAAAACTTTAATTGATTTCTTTTAGTAGGTGGGGTACACAAAGGATGAGATACATGGAGGAGTCACTTCTCCCTTATCTATATGAATACCTCAGTGTGTGAGGTATTTAGTAAGGTGAACTCCAAACGAGGGGTACTCGATCTCCTCTCGGTCTTTCATTTCATGACTGATCTAGTGTCTTCGATCATGCGGTTCTTTCTTCCTTTATTGTCTTTTTGTTATCTGAGCTCCTTTTCCCAATAATAATATATTCAACCATAATATGCCAATTTGTTTCTTACAATGACTCTAGGAATGTAGTTGGAGCTCGAGTGATAATTGAATAAATAAATTTTGATTTTCGAAGGCCACCAATATATGCATTGATAAGGGAAAACGAGCTTAGATATGCCACTAGTCTTACTTCATCCTTAAATCGTTTTGTATAACTTCCTAGTGATTCCTTGTCCTATTGGCATACTACCAAAAGAGATGTATGGTTGAAGACTTATAACTAATGAAGCTGAATTCGAATTCCTTGGCAAATTACTTGAAAGATAAAATTGACTTTGGAGGAAATTTATAGAATCATTATCTTATCAAACACCCGTAGAGTCATCAGGAAGGTGCGACACATAAGAGAGTTTGTCATCCAAACAACACCAATGTTGGCATTCAAAACCCTTGGGAAATTTATTCCTCTACGATGCTTCTCACAAAGCGAGACCTTAAGTAGGTCGGTCACAAATTGTTTTTCATATTTGATATAATTCTTAATGTCCTCTAAGAGTTGGTCAATCTCATAAAGTTTAACACGAACATCTATAGGGAGTTCAATTGATTGAGCAATTGATTCTCTTAGTCCCTTAGGCCCTTGGGGAGGATTATAGAATGGCTCACGAGGGAAATTGTTATTGGAAAACCTAGGGCGATATTGCTAGTCATAGGTGTCCAACAAGCCAATCACGTGAGTGATGGCACGTGTGACTTGATACATAATCTTTTTGCTTGTGATGAGATCATAATAATGTGATGTCCTTGGATTTGTGCAATGAGAATCGGATCGTGATGAGATCATGATAATGAGATCGATTCACCTTTAAACATATATCCTAAATAATCCCGGTCATAGGTTACTCGAGAGGGACATTGTGATAACCGGACAGACTAGTGTGCTGTATACCCGTCCATATGATGGATGCAACTGGTCTCATAGCTGTTCATGTAGGGACACTAGGGATACAGTACAGGTGCTTATTGGAGAATGAGTTCACTGATTGATCCGCTTACAGAATGTTGGATGGTTGATGATGCCTTATTGTCAGACAGCGATTCTGTAGTCCTAGTGATGTATCTGATCCTTAGACTTGAGACACTAAAGATGTCCTGTATGAGTGCTCTACTCTTTGATACCAGACTTATAGGTTTGACTGTCCCAGATCTAGTACAACTGGTCATTGGGAGTGTTAATCGACCTTACGAGGGTTATTGAGTGTCGATAGAGGATCATCCACTCTCGACGTCATGAGAGGAATATCCCATATGTTCTTACTCAGACAAATCCCTAGCCAGGGTCACTCGGGTTGAGAGAGAAAGAGTTCTCCAGAAGAATCCGATTAGAGCGAGACTCGAGTAGAAACCGTATAGGTCTGACAGCACCATGCTCGATATACGATCTCTGTGATATTAGATGGATAAGGGACTATAGGTACACGGTAACTGAGGACAGACAGGTCCAATGGATTAGATTCCCCTGTATCGTCTAGGGACTACGGCGTAGTGGCTTAGTACGTCCGTAGTCGATGAGTCAAGTGAATTATTACAGAGATAATAATTCACTGAGTTAGAAGGAGTTCTGACAGGTATGACTCACGGCCAGCTCGATATTGGGCCTAGAGGGTCACAGACATATGGTATGCATTGCAATGAGTAGAGGTTCGGATATGAGATATCCGATAGAGCCCTTGTCTTATTGGATGCAGATCCAATACCCACTAGGGGAGGACCCATTAGGGTTTGATAGGGGACCTCTATAAACATGAGGGATTTAGAGCCTCATAGGCTAGAGCCTTTGCTTGCCTCTCCTATTCTCCTCCCCCTCTCCACCTTAGAGCAGGCCTGGAGTTTTGAGGAGCGTCGTCGCAGCCCACTGTGTGGATCACCGCTAGAGAGGAGGACGCTTGATCTCCTTCACCCTCTCCTAAGGATCTGCAAAGAAATAGGGATATACGATCTCCCTAGGTAACACAATATACTCTATAAGCAGTTTTAAGTTTTATGGATTTTGCGCATCAATCTTCGCACGACGACGAATATCTCTTTGGGAATCAGGGATTTTGTTTTCTTGTTCTTCCGCCGCGCATATGATGTCGTCCCTAAGATTTCCCAACATATATCATATGCGCAACAAAAGAATAGAAAACAAAATTCTAGAATTTTCTGTAGAAAAGAAGGTTTCATTATCGTGCGAAGATTGGTGCACAAAAACCCGAAAAATTGAAAAACCACATATGTTAAGGGATGTGTGTTACTTAGGGAGATCGTATATCTATGAAAACTTATAGATCTATGGGAAAGGATGAAAGAGATCAATTGTCCTCCTCTCTAACGGTAATCTATATGGTCGGGGTTACAAAGATGCTCCTCAAATCGCTACTCAAATCTCCTCATTATGTGCACCATACAATCAAGAAGGGGTCAGCCCTTCTTGTTGTCCACACGCCCTAAATAGGGGTTGTTGGCTGAGGAGGAGAGAGAGAGAGAAGAATAGAAGGTGACAACTAAAAGAGGTCTAGTCTAATTACCTCACGTTTACTGACTTAATATTATCGAGAGAGGAGATTTTGATTCAATCTCCTGTCACACATATACATATTTAATATATATCTACATCACATGCAAATATATATACATATCTAGTATGTGTATAAGCAATCACACATCACATGAGCAATTACATCATATAATTATGGACCATAGTCTAATATGATCAAGCCCGAGCTAGTGGGTCCAATCACTCACATCACGATCTATGTGTGCATCGGCATATCTCCATGCCCTATGATCATTCATTTTGTTCTCGTCGATTCCGTTGGCATCTCGGTGCATCTCTATATGTGATGATCGTTTGTCTCAACCTCATGGGTCCCGCTATCACCTTCATGCTCCCATTGCACCTTCTTGTGTAATTATAACATAATCACAGGCACGTAGGCCCAACAATAAACGAGGAAAAGTAGAGGCTGACAAGCTCTAATAATAATAATAATCATAATACACACATATATCATATCACATGGTCTATGATCATCCGTCCACATCATACATCATATGTATATATCATTATATTGGACTACTAGGTAATAATAATTAATTAATTAAATTATTCAATTAATTCTTATGCAGCCCTTTGGGATACCCTACCCTAGGGGATGTAGGAAACCCTAGTCATAGGACTGTCTTGGGCAGCCAGGGATCCCTGGCCCCTAACATTGCCTTTACAACTAAAAAAACCCTAGCTGTAGGGCGTGCATGGGTGGCCAGGAAAACCTGGCCACAAGGTTACCCCATATAGCCAGGACCAAGGGTGCCCCTTACAGCCAAGAAACCTAGATACAAGGGTTCCCTTCCCCTAGGCCAAGAGCACTCTTGCTATTCTTGGCCTTGCTGCCTTTGGATAGGCCGAGAGCAACAAGATGTGCTCTCGGCCAAGGCTGTAAGCAACCTTCGGCCAAACTGTAGGCCAACAATAGTTGCGGCCCCTTTTCCTCTATTCTGCGATAATAATTTTGGCGATAAAACATTGATCTAAAGCACTTTTTAGCAATGAGAAGATGTGTAGTCCAGATCTCAAAATTATGACAAAAATCACAACAATCGCGTAAAAATAATTCTACGCGATTAAACACAACACACGCAATTTATAAACCAATCTTTCGCATGAATAACCCGGCTCCAATACTATTGTTCGAAAACCTAGGGCGACATCATATGTGCAGTGAAAGAATAGAAAATAAAAATCATAGAATTTCTTGTAATAAAGAAGGTTTTATCGTCGTATGAAGATTGGTACGTAAAAACCCGTTAAATCAAAAAACCACGTGTGTTAAGGGATGTGTGTTACATAGAGAGATCATATATCCTTTAAAACCTACAGATCTATAAGAGATGATGAAGAAAGTCAACTGTCCTCCTCTATAATGGTGATCCATATGATATAGGCTGTGAAGATGATCCTCAAATCGTTGCTCAAATCTCTTCGCTACGTACACCACATAATCAAGAATGAGCCAACACTTCTTATTATCTACATGCCTCAAATAGGGGCTGTTGGCTAAAGATGAGAGGGGGAGAGGAGAATAGGAGGTGGCAGCCAAAATGGGTCTAGCCTATGGCTCTTTAGTTCTCTTATATTTATAAAGGTCTCATATCAACTTAACCCTAATAGATCCTGCCCTATTGGGTACTAAATCTCCATCAACCACCCAAGCCTTTTAGATTAGTGGGTCTCTACCTAATAATCTCTCATTGGCTCTTATTAGATCGCATCCATAGGATCTAATAATTCATAGGCTTATTGAATATCCAATAAGACATGAACTTCAACGGATATCCCTGAACCTCTACTCGTTCGCAACAACTATCATATATTTGTGACCCTCTAAGCCTAATATCGAGTTGGCCATGAGTCATGCCTATTAGAACTCATTTTGACTTGGTGAATTATTATCCCCATAATAATTCACTCGACTCATTGATTGTGGATGTATTATGCCACTACGCCATAATCTCCAAACGATATAAGAGAATTCAATCAATTGGACATGTCTATCCTTAATTATCATATATCTATAGTCCCTTATCTATCTAATAACCCAGAGATTGTATACCAGGCATGATGCTATTAGGCCTATACGATTTCTACTTGAGTCTCACTCTAATCGGATTCTCTTGGAGAACTCTTTCTCTCTCAATCTGAATGACCCTAGCCAAGGATTTGCCTGAGCAAGAATATATGAGATATTTTTCTCATGATACTGAGAGAGGATGATCCTATATCGATACTCAATATCTCTCGTAAGGTTGGCTATCACTCCTAATGATTAGTTGTGCTGGATCTGAAACTTTTAAGTTTATAAGTTTGGTATCAAAGAGTGAAGTACTCATATAAGACATCCTTGGTATCATTGTCTAATAATGAGTTATCATTATTATACCATTGGGATGATGGAATCATTGTCTAATAATGAGTTATCATCAACCATCCAATATTTTGTGAGCAAATCAATTAGTGAACTTATTCTCCAATAAACACTTGCACTGTATTCCTAGTGTCCCTACATGAGCAACTATGATACCAACCACCTCTATCATATGGATGGGTATACAACACACAAGTCTATCTGGTTATCTTAATGTCCCTCTCGAGTAACCTATGACCAGGATTATTTAGGGTTTATGTTTAAAAGTGAATCGATCTCATTATCGTGATCTCATCATAATTTGATTCTCATTGTAAAAATCTATGGACATCATAATATGTAACAAGTAATATAGAGTGAAAAACTATTAAATATATAATAAGAAAAAAGAATATGTATTATGTCACACGGACGACACTTATAGCTCAGCGATTGTTCTCTTGAGATATATTGTTTGAAAGAGGCCTTTACTTCACCACTAAGTTGAGAGCTTTAGTACGTGGGGTCTAGAACACGAAGGTGTAGAGTAAGTGGAGTTAGGTGTGGCTCCTGTTGTACCATCTAGATGAGTTTTGAGAGGTAAGGGATCATAGTTTGGAATATCCCCATTAGAAATTGAACTTGTTGGGTTAGGTTATGAAAGGTTTCAACCGGAATAGTTATAATTTGGGTTGGTGAAGCTGGTTGTTTATTAAGTGGTGGTGTGTTGACTATTGAAGATTGGAATGATTGATATAAAAATAAAGAATCAAGAATTTGGAAAGTGGCTGGTACGAGTCCAATCACTGAAAAGGGGCATTCAACAAGGCAGTACTCATCCTATTTGGATTCGGGTGCTCATGATTTAACCGAGAAGGTCCTAGAAAGTTTTCTTGAGATATCTCAAGCCCTCATTCTAATGCTTAATTGTCAATGTAGTTTCTAATTGTCTAAACTAGAATTAATTTCAGAACTAACTAAGGTTTTTCTTGTACCCATCTCAATATAGGTCATAGTCTTAGATGGCTTAGAGGTACTAAACTTGCAAAACTAAGTTGAATATATTTTCAATGAATACTCTTCTAAGAATTAAGTCAACATCGAGTTTAGACTATTCCAACGGATCGAACAAGTACTTGAAGAAAACTTTCAATGCGAAGGAAATACATTTAGGGGGTTCTTTTAATAAGGACTTTGAAGACTGTTACTCCTGTGATCGTTTGTAGTTACTGAGAGTGATTGTACATCATTCTCCAATTGAATCGAGATAGTGGTATTTAGGTGAGTCGAACTTGGCACTTGCCAAAATTGGCTTAACCTAGCCTAGGGACATGGTGTCAGCCAAGGTTTGCCATACCGAATCGTACCGCTCGGTACGGGCGGTACGTACCGGTCTGACAGGCTAACGGTACGCGGACCGCCCGCTACTTGTCCGACTATAGCAGTGTACTATAGCACTGTAGAAGCACAATGCACTGTAGCACTACAATAGTGCAGTTTACTGTTGCAGTGTACTGTTATAGTAACAGTACAGTGCATCAGTACACTGTAGCAATGCACTATAGCAGTGCTACAATGCTCGGTGCACCTGGGTATATCGCTCGGTACAACCTGGGTGTACCGCTCGGTACACCGTACCATATCGGTACCGAGCCCAAGTCAAAATATCGGTACGATACGGTATTACGAACCTTGGTATCAGCTATGTGTCATTATGTAGCTTTAAGTGATCCACGTGTGAGTCACAAGTGTAGACATGTCAATCATGAGGTGTCAATCATGCGTTCCATTTTTAGCCTTAAATGATCGACATGTCGATCATTTGTCATCTACTGGATACGTGGATCAAATCAATAGCCACCTATGACTTCCCTTATTGTAAACTTAATACGAAGAACTAGAATAATATCTTTGCTCGAACTCTTTGATGTTGTTGCAGCAGTGGAGAGAGGTTGGCACGGAATGGGACAGCACTCACTCCAGGGAGTGCGTCTATCCTTTAATGGAGGCATCAAACTTTACCTAACTTAATGCAAGTTAAAGCTAAAAAGTAATCCTACTATGATTACTTCTATCAGGACAAAATATTTTTTAGCACCATCACAAATGCACAATCATGACAGAATGTTTTAGCCACTTTTTTAAGAACAATATTACTTTTATCACTAGTTCATTTTCTTTGTGGCGTTGACCTACTCCTTAGAATGCCTAAGGATCACGTATGGCATATTGTCACGGACAAATTTCTCAACAAGACGTTGGATGTAATGCTTATGTGTGTCCGTGTCTTTTGGCATGTTCGTGCCTTGTATAGAATGTAAAGGGGCGGCCGAAGGCTTATAAGTCCCATTTTAGTTGGGTTGGTGGCCTCTTTAGGCTTGTAAATAAAGGTTGTGTCATGTGGACACGTGAGAGAGCTTTCGGTCTGTAATGGACCATTTTACCCTTTGTTGTGCCACTGTTCAGAGCTTGTAAAGTCTGTTTGTAATTTGCATTGTCTATGAAGTGTTTTTCGGACATGTTTGCTTGTGGATCCCGTTTGAGGCGTTCTCTCTAACTCGTTCTCTCTTTTGGTGGTCCTAAGGGACAATGGGAGGCTTTGGGGAGGCTGACCTTTGCGGACGGACATGCAAGGGTGCCGCACGGCTTAGGCAAAACCAGCTAAGTCCGTGACATTTGGTATCAGAGCGGGACAAGCACTCATAGAAACACTTAGCATACAAACGTGGGGGACCTAGCGGGGCTGCGTTGAGGGCAGTCAGCACACGCGCGACCGTTTGGGGGAAAACGGGCATGGAGATGTAGGGAAAAGAGTCGCTCAGAGGAGCGGGCATCTGAGATTGGCATTCACAGGAATGGCCAACCCTTCGCGCAAGAGGCACCATGAGAACAGGCAAGCTTTGAAGAATTTGGAGCGCACAAAGGTTGGGATGGCTGAGTTTGAGCTACGGCTCAACGTTGACAACTATACTTGATGGTGCTCTAGGCAAGCGAGGCGCTTGGCAAGAATGAGACCATCCAAGGTGGAATGAGTTGCTCAACGACCAAAAGAGTTATGCAAAGCTCACAGAGGTGAGGGGAATTGCTAACTCGAAGAATTTGGTACTCATGCATGGGCTTGTATGCGGACGACGGAATGTTCGTGGCCATCCCAAGGCGGCCGAGACTCGGTGCCATGGAGCATTGAAACTTTCTCTTCGGCATGTGAAGGTTACGTCCGTAGGAGGCTGAAGTGTGCAACGAGTTCAGCATGTTGCTAGGCCTTGAGGGGTGCAGTGGGGGCTGTATTGACGGGGAGTCGCAATCTAGCAAGTGCGTTTGCAGGAGGCAGAACAATGCACAGTTTGTTCAGCAGATCGGAGTAGTCCAAGGGGATGGTGGTCTCCGAAACGAAGAGAGATGTTGCTCCAACGGGATAGTTATCCAGGAGGGATAAGTCTCGGTACTCCAGAGGGAGAATCATGTGAGACGGACTTCACATGTTGAGGAGGAGTACCTCACAAACAACAACTCCACGAAGCTCAATGGGCCGAGCAAGCAGCGAGGAGTTGCCGCATGATCTCGCTCGAGAGAATGTATTGGTGGATGCATTGCGAGATCAAGTGGGGGAGCGACCTGGAGCAACACAAATGAAGGCACACTTGGAGTCGATATGAGATCGGACTCAAGGGAGGGTTGACCCGTGGAATGGTGGGCACGAGGGCCACCATCGACTCAATGCAAAAACGAGGAGCGGAGCAACTTGGGTGTAACTTGGTGAAGTACCCAAGCCGCATGAAGGGAGCCAACAGAGAAGTTGGAACATGGAGCAGAGGCACAGTGCTTTTCTTAGACAGAGGTCAAGGACATGAGCTCTTGCAGAGGCAAGAGCAGGATCATGTTGTTCCATGGGTCCTTCATTCTGACGGAGTGGACTCATCTTGCATGATGCCAAAGACGAAGGGAGCTTTGGGGCACATGCACCTTATCTCGGAGAAGCATTTGATGGAGGAACTAAGGCGACTCAATTTGCGGAGGCGAAGTTGGGTTCAGAAGGCCTTAGCACGGGGCAAGAGGACGCAGAAGCGGGTACTCTTGAAGAATATGCCACAGTGTTGCCATTCGAGTTGCTAGGAAGGAAGCGGTGCGCAGCGGAGATTGTGCTGGTAGGGGCAGAGGCCCAGGATCCAGACAATGGTGCACAAATTACAGTGAAGTCGGTGGACTTCGGGAGCTACTAGGCGACGGACTGTCCTAGAGCGGTGCTTCATCTAGGTGTGACCCAAGAGTGGGTGGATGAAGGTCGATTGCCAAAGGAGCGAACAAAATCGAAGTTGGAGGAGTCCCTGCGATGTATTGGCGGAGGCCACACACATGGAGGGTTCACAATTCGAGTTTATTCCACAAGGATCAGAATGCAATGGAGATGTCACCAGGAGGCGACATGGTGCAGCGGATCGTGGTGGAACAGTTCGTGGCAATGCGATACACACAACTTGTCCCGTGAGGGATGAGATCATATGGAGGTATGATCGGGAGCTACTGGGAGCTCCGCTTTGGTGAACAACACGACCGCAAGAAGGGCTATGGATTCAAGGAGTGAAGGCCATGGTACCGCAGAGGCGGGTCTTCCGGGCGTGCACCGAATTTTGCATCGGATGAAAACCTTGGTCATCAGCATATGGGGGCTGGGTTCCACCAAGGGAAAAGTTTGAATGCAAGTACCAGTGAGTTCCATGGGAGGGACTTGATCATGCAGAGGTATGATCGAAGCAGTTGGAGAGTTGGACTGCTCCAGAGCTCATATTCGCTTAAGGGAGCCCGACAAGTCAGAGGACAAGGTCGAGTAAGCGAACGTTGCTACCAAGGAAGCTAAGGAGAACAGAATTGGTGCAAACCCTACAACGCGATGGCAGAGGCCATGCATGAGAGTTGCAGTCTGTCTTTCCATCGACCAAACAGACTGCTTGGAGAACACAGAGGTGTTGAAGCAGGGGGTCGAAAGGGGCGAGGAAGCGACGATGAGTCCAGAGGGACTTAGCTACCCAAAGTCAAGCAATCAGTTAGAATGGAGGTGGACTCAGAGGAGTGCCACAGAGACATCTCTACTGATCGTGAAGAAAAGGGATTCAGATGCGAGGCGACGGATAGTAGGGCCATAGGCATGGCAGCGCCATGGTACCGCAGAGGCGGGACTTCCGTCAAAGTCATTGATCCCTTGCTCTCACGGAGGGAGAGCGTTTGGTCGTGAAAGGGGCCGAGGAGGTGGAGCATGCAGAGGCAATCTCCAAGTACCGAGACAAGGCTGAAGGGCAGAGGCCAAGAAACTTCGTAAGACCGGTGTCTACAAGTTTCTCATCAAGATAGCCGTAAGTGAAGGACTTCGGGTCATGCAAGAGTGCACGACCAAGGAACGAAGCAGGCAGTACGCGGTGCTGTACCTTTGCTACTCAGTGGAGTAGGCGGCAGGGTTGATGGAGAAGACGGTACAATCCCAGAGGCGACCTCATCTATCAGAGAATTACTCCAAGTTGGGGTGAAAACTTCCTGCATTCCAGAAGTTCAATGGCATTGAGAAGGTGAATCACAGTAACTAACTCAACGCAAGGAGTGCAAACACTTCAAGTGCTTCAGAAGTGTGAGCAAAGAGCAGGCGAAGGCCAGTAACCAGCTCGATGCGTGAAGTACAACCTCGAGGAGGCGGGCGAAGTCAAGTAACCTTTGCCTTCTCAACTCTTAAGAGGATGGGCGAAACCGAGTACCCCAATTCTCTTATCTATCCAGCAGAGGAGCTCTGCACAAGTTCAAAGACCCTTCGAAGATAATGGAAGACAATACTTGTCAAATCCTCACCAACGGTGATCAGTGCTACTGAGAGTAGATTGTCCGCCTCATTTCCCAACGAAATGCCAATCGAAAGCGGAAGTGATGCGAACCTATTTGGATGCGACAACTAACTGAAAGAAGAGTCAATGAGCATATTTTGTGGAGGAAGGACCCAAAACTTTAGAAGTTTGCGAGGCGATGCTCGTTAAAGCTCCAACAAGCATCCACCCAATTCAAGCAGCATGTGGAAATTTTGAGAAACTGGCGCAGTAAGAATGGTCTTTTCCTTCATTTGGTGGATCCGCAGGAATCAACGAGGATCAACACAACTCAGCCAACCCCACACCAGAGTCAGAGTCATTGGTGAGTTGAAGCAGCATGGCGGATCAAAGGTTCGACTACTCAAAAACAGCAGCGGAGAGCAGCTGGGAGCCAGGAGGCGCATTGCAGCTGGAGCAGAAGATTGAAGACTCAGCAAAGGCGAAGAGTTGCAGTGTTCACAAAGGCTTCGACGAGGACGTCGAAGGGATAAGTGGGGGAGAATGTCACGGACAAACTTCTCAACAAGACGTTGGATGTAATGCTTATGTGTGTCCGTGTCTTTTGGCATGTTCGTGCCTTGTACAGAATGTAAAGGGGCGGCCGAAGGCTTATAAGTCCCATTTTAGTTGGGTTGGTGGCCTCTTTAGGCTTGTAAATAAAGGTTGTGTCATGTGGACACGTGAGAGAGCTTTCGGTCTGTAATGGACCATTTTACCCTTTGTTGTGCCACTGTTCAGAGCTTGTAAAGTCTGTTTGTAATTTGCATTGTCTATGAAGTGTTTTTCGGACATGTTTGCTTGTGGATCCCGTTTGAGGCGTTCTCTCTAACCCGTTCTCTCTTTTGGTGGTCCTAAGGGACAATGGGAGGCTTCGGGGAGGCTGACCTTTGCGGACGGACACGCAAGGGTGCCGCACGGCTTAGGCAAAACCAGCTAAGTCCGTGACAATATGGGCTCGGCTTTGGACATTGCTCCAATTTCGAGCCACTAGATAGTATTTTTTATTTCTAAAATCAGATTCCTGGAAGGATAAAAAATTTAAATAAGAAAATAATTATTTGTAAAGAAAAATATTAAAAAAATTAAAATTTATTATTTTGTAAACACCATGTATGTTTGAAGATCCTAAGAGTACTTTTTATTAAATCTATAAAATATATATTTTTAATACTTATGTGAGAGGGTACAGAAGAAACTTTGGGATTAAATTTGAACTAAGTCATATAAATTATTTTTTACTTAAATTTTTTTTTTTTCTGGATGGATATAGATAAGGAATATGAACCAAGTAAATCTTGGATTACTTTTACTCTTATGTTTGTGTCGTATTTTTTATTATGGATTGTTATTTTAATCTCAAAATTTTCTTATCATAATATAAGTTATTTAAGTTACCTAAAAAATCCTCACTAATTTTTTTTTTATCATATGATGCCCCACTATTAAGAATTTACATAGGGATAATTTTTTTAATCCCAATTTTACCTTCTATACCAATCATTTTTTTTATTTTTTTAACTGATTTAGGTCAGCCCATTGTCTTACCCCTTCCACATCATTCTATTTTTATCTTTCCTTCTTATCTTCTTCTTCTTCTTTCTCCTCCTACTCCTAGAAAGAGAAGAAAGAAGGGGCATAGCGATGATAAAGATAATGTGATGGAGTAAAATAAGACAAAAGAAAAAGAATGTAAGACTAATAAAGGAGGAGAAGAAGAATAAAGATGAATAAAGAGCCAAGGGGCAATGGAGAAGAGGAATGAAAGAAGAAAAATTGGGAAGAAGATTAAACTGGATCTATCCAATTCTCTTTGAGGTTATTTACTCCTTTTATTTGACATAAATCAATTAATAAATTTGAAGATCAAGGGGGCATATTTATTCATTCATGAAAAAAGAGCTCCTAGAAAAGTTCTTAATGGAGGGGCACTATTTAATAAAAACTAATTAATAAAGATTTCTTTAGAAAAACTACCCATTAGAAATTCAACAAAAATATCGTCAGTTGCTTTTACTATAAATTTGAAGAAAAAAAATTTATCTAGAAATAGTTAAGAATTTCTTATTTAACAAAATAACATGAGATGAGTAGATAAGTTTGAAAGGAAGGGGGTGATGAAGATTCAAAATAACATGAGATAAAATATACTTTCTTATGGGAGGTAAAATATGATAAAAAATTGATGATGAAGGGAGTGTTGGTAAGGATATTTAGATTTGAAGAACATTTAGAGGACAAAAAAATTCTATTAATAAAATGAAAGAATCACTTTGAAAACTAATTGATTTATAACTATCTTATATATCTCAATATTTTGGACGGGAAGAGAATGCGTGCTGCTGATATTTCTCGATCTTAAGAGCATAAAAAAAAACAATTCTTTTATATGAGATTATACACAAAATGATTTTAAGTTTGTGTTTCAGTTAACAAAACTCGTTGTTCATTTTCATATGATGAATCTTTCAATTTTTATCCATTAATATAAATAACAAATGTGGAACCACCTCGTTTCTTATATATTACAAATCTTCCCCCACTTTTTTAGGCTATCATAATGTCAGCTAATAACCCATAAGTAAATAGAGCATATATATATATATATATATATATATATATATATATATATATATATATATATATATATATATATATATATATATATATATATATAAGAGAGAGAGAATCAAGGCCCCCACATATCCTGAAAACTAGACTGGAAGTAGACGAGGATCAGCAACAAGACGACGACTGCCGCGACGCCCCACGGCGAGCTTCCCACCTGCGGTCGTTCGTTGCTGCCGTTGTAGTAGCTCCTCCGGCGATGGTCGTACGAGAAGAGGCCAAGCAGGCTGTCATCAAGCCTCTCGATCGAGGACAGCCATCGGATGACAAGGATAAGCAACACCGGGATCACCAGGAGCGCCCAACTCATTTGCTCCTCTGCGTCGTCGATGAAGGACTCGTAGTTGAAGAACCATGAGAGACTTAGGAGGCCGAGGACCATTAGCAGTATCAGCAGCACATGATATGGAAGAGGCGAGAGCGTGAAGGCAGCACACACTGAGGACTGTCTTCTTTCATATGCCATGGTGAGAGAGACACACAAAGAAGGCGAATTAGCGGTACGCTTAGAGATTGAGAAGGTGATGTATATATTATGGGTTGGGTTCGTAAAGTGAAGGTGTGACCCTCATTTTAGGGCAGCATAAAGGGAGACATGCTGGATTCCTCTAATATGGTGGGGCCAATCTTATGATGCCTTTGGTGGTTTCCATGAGGTTTCTTGTAAGGATGTGCATGAATTCAAAAGACACATCATTGAGATTACAACAAAATTCAGTGAAGATAGATAGATCTCAACTCACCCTTATTGGTCGAGTTCTTTCTTAGTCAACTTGATGGTGTGATTCGAACGAATTCTAAATCAATGGGTATTCTCCTTTGAAGCATCTTCATTTAAATGTAAGACCAAACTGGAGCACTAATTCTTCGTGATCATGAAAACTCGATGGTTTTGGTGAAAAATATTGAACCTATGAGTTGGTGTTTCATGCAAGCATCATCATGAATGAGGCAGCAACCTATGAGTACTTTAATCTGAGTTGGGTGGGTCACATTAGAATGTATAAACAATAAAAAGGTTTGTCCCTTCTTAGACAGTGCCGACCGACAAATTTTAGGTTAGATATATATAGATAGAGTCTATTGAGAATAACAAATACTCTTCCTCTTTATTTTCTTTAATTATATTTTTAATATTCTCAAATCACTTTAGGATTGTGCCCAAAAGATGAATTATATCGATTAAATTTTTTTGAGGTGAAAATCTCAAATCGATTCTGCACATAGGGATAAGATTCCACTTTAAGATATCAGTTATATGATTCTGAATTTTTTTTTATAAACCTTTAAATCATTTAGTTTGTTATTTAATACTATTTAGTTTCTTAATCAAAATAAATATATATACCCTAATTTTTAACCCAAAATAAATTCATTTCTCCAATAACTTGTCCAAATAGTCCTCCACTATTCAATGGGAATCTTTTCCTTTTTGTACTCAAAAGACTTTGTTCATTTACTTTTTCCCACAGTTCAATTGTGTTCTTGTATGTATGATATAAATAGGTCTGAGGAAAAAATAATTAGACTATATCAGTCTAAGAGGAGCTAATCTTTGACTAATTTAAAGGGAATTTGATAAAGTAGAGTGTATAATAAGCTATTTTTTATGGATATCTAAAATTATTTTGTAGACTATTGAGCATTTATCATCCTGAAATCTAAAAACACTTCAACCACAGGGAGACAACCATACAAATTATAATCTTACAGTATAAAAATTTTCAAACGGTATTAAATAAATTAATATTCTCGGATGTGAATTTAATTTTGAACCAATAGCGAGCTTGGCTTTATGCTACGCAGAGGACTTGCTTGGGGGCCGGACAAATATACGTCTTTGATAAAATAAATATACAATATGAGGCCTTGATAGTTAAAAGGAAAGTTTGTCTTTTGCTTTAGATTTAGGTATTGTTTCGCTCTATGATGTCCTTATAAAATGAGCGAAACACTCCCTTGGCGTATTCGTCATATGGCATTGAACATTTAGTGCACTTTAACTATTGTTAGGGTTTTTAATGGTACCAAAAAAAACGTGAATTGGTATTATAAAATTCAATCGAAAAGAACACAGTATCTAAAATATGAATTTACCAAATATGAAGTAGGAGTAAGAGTTGAAAGTAAGTGAATGATCTGAGCAAAAGTTAAAAACAAAAGAAATGATACGAATCGATTTATAGTAATTCAGTCTTCTTAACTTCACTTTTGATTTCTTTTTCATCAAGACTATTGATTTTTACTATCGATATTACTTCAAACGAATAAAGATCAATAATTTTTTATATATATTTTTTTTTAACTTAAGAAAGAACCTTCACACTCACTCTTTTACAAGTAACTTCTCACATCCTATCATTTAGTATTACAACTAAACTCAAGAGGGATGAATCAAATATTGCTCAAAGCCAAATAGCTATAATACTTCGTAATCTTAAAAATGAATACTCTATCAACAAAGTCTAAGTGGGATATTTATAGATTTTAAAAATCTTTAAATATAAAGTTAAAATTTTAAATTCTTAAATTTTTAAAATACAAATGGAACTACCACTGACATCGGGTGATACTGTTGTCGTAACATTTGAAACTTAATTATAATACTAGACTTTAGTAGTTCTCCATTGTAAATTTTGAATTCATTGTTGTCCTAGGCGATATTACCATTGCCATATGAAGTACCATTGTCGAAAACTTTGATAAAGCACAGATGGTACTTGTCGAATAACTCAGGTAGTACTATTGCTTGGGTCTGACAATACCACTAACCCAAACTAGTTTAGGGCACTTTTTTTATCTTTTAACGGGCCCAATTCAACCCAACTTCAAGCCCAATAGATTTCATGATAAGTTAACTTTGTTTCAGCCCAATATCAACTTAAATTAACCTAAAATGACTTTGATCAAGACCTTAACAAATCAACCACCTATCTGACTTATCTTCAAAGCTTTTGCATATTGTCCACTCTTTTAACATATTATCTAATCTATTGACACTTTGTTCAAACCTTCGACATATTATCTTATCCTTTGGTATATCATCAAATCCTTTCAACTCGATATTTCTAATATAATTACTAATAAAAT
This sequence comes from Musa acuminata AAA Group, assembly GCF_036884655.1. Taxonomy (NCBI): domain Eukaryota; kingdom Viridiplantae; phylum Streptophyta; class Magnoliopsida; order Zingiberales; family Musaceae; genus Musa; species Musa acuminata. Next base: position 28,370,974 of record NC_088341.1, read on the forward strand.
GATGCTTAATATCAATATGCTTAGTCTGAGTGTTGAATATGATTTTTTATCAAGCAAATTATACTTGTATTATCATATTTTATAAGATATTTTTCAAGCAAAATCATAGTCTTCTAAAGTGTATTTCATCTAAATTATCTATGCACAACATACACTTATTGCGGTATATTCAGCCCATAAATAGTGTGATAGAATTTTAATTTTTAGATGATCAATAAACAAATATATGACTTAAGAATTGACTACTTTTAGGAGTATGTTTTCTATTATATTCTACATCCTATAAAGTTAGCATTAGTATAAGTAATCAAATCAAAATTATCAAATTTGAATATCATAATAAAAAAAATGTGTTCCTTCTAAGTATTTAATTTTTTTTTACGATCTCAAAATAGGACTATTTGGGATTTGATTAAAATCTAGCATAAAGACCTAAAATGAACATAATATTAGGTCTGATAGCAGTAAGTTATAATAAACTTTCTATTATACCTCTATAAATCATTTGATTAAAATGTTCACCAATCATTATCAATGTCTTATTTTATGAATGTACTCATTAGTGCATTGATGGCCTTAGATTTTTTTTTTTTGTTAAATATTTTTAAGTAGGTTATGAGTGTATTAGTTTGATTGATAAAAATATCATTCTTAGATTGTTTAATTTGTAAGCCTAAGAAAAATATTAGTTTACCTATTAGGCTTATTTAAAATTCTTAGCTTATACTTTTGATAAATGATTCATATAAAGTTTTATTAGGATAACCAAGAATAATATCATCAATATAAATTTGAATAATAAAAAATTATTATTAAAATATTTAATAAATAATGTAGTATTGATCTTACTTTTTGAAGAATTATTTTGATATAAGAAAAAGCTAAATCGCTCACACGAAGCTCTAGGGGTTCGTTTTAACGTGTTGAGAGTCTTAGATAATTTATAAATAAGATTTAGATAAAGATTATTTTAAAATCCAAATGGTTATTCAACAAAAAATTCTTTCAAAATAAAACCATTAAAAATATATTTAACATCCATTTTAAATAGCTAAAATAAAGATAAGTAAGAAATATTCTTATGGCTTCAAGTCTAACTACAACAGCGAATGTTTCTTCATAATCTATACTTTTTTTTAGTTAAAATATTTGATCAATAATATAGCCTTATTTCGAACCATGACACCTTATTTATTTTTATTCTTAAAGATGTATTTAGTACTAATTCCATAATGATCATATTGATTTAGCTCTTCATATAAGACCCATGAGCCATCTTTAATAGTATCATTAATACATTAAAGCTCAATTTGAGATAAAAATAATATTTAAATTAATATATTTTTAAAGAAAAATGAGTTTTAATATTTTTCAATATATCTCCAATAATTAGCTCATTTACTTTCATTTATTGGATAAATTTTCTTCAGAAGTAGATATATTCATATTACTTTAGGAAGTAAAATCATTATTCAAATTTAATTTTTAAAGTTCAAAACAATCATCATCAAAATTAATTTTCTTAATTTAAGGAGATTCATAAAAAATAATATAAATAGATTGTTGAAGATCTTTTGTTAAAAAATTTATAGACTTTAGAAATAAAAGAGTAGAAAAAATAAATACCTTTATAAGATTTAGTGTCAAATTATTTAAAAGTATTCTTGTCATTCAAAATAAAATATTTACAACCAAAACATAGTAAAAGAGTCTAAGATAAATAACACTTTATAAGGACCTTATAAATGACATAGTAAACTATGTTAACAGCTTCAGCCTAAACATAGTTGAGTAAGTTATATTTATTGAGTATAGTCCTAATTATCTCTTGTAGCCTCTAATTTTTTTTCTTAATAATTTTATTTTATTATAGATTTCTTGAAGTAGAGGAGTTATGGTTATACCCATTTAAATCAGAAAACTCTTAAAAATTATGGTGTTTAAAATTTTCACTATGATCACTATGAATACATAAAATCATAAAACCTTTTTTATTTTTTTAACTTATTTATAAATTTTAATAAAATATTTAAAATAATCATTTTTATGTATCATAAAATATGTCCAAATATATTTACTATAGTCATCAATAATCACATATGCATATTTATTATCTCATAGACTTATAATAGAGGTACTTATTTGGTTTTGTGTTTGAAGCTATTCTTTATATGTTATAAATTTTATATTTAATAAATTTAATTTTAGACATCACTCTTACAAGTATTTTAGTTCTATTTTTTGAAGTCAATTTCATGCTAACATATTTTAGTCTTGTATACCAAAATCATACATCATTATTCAAGGCCAAAAAGCAAGTTACATCAAAAGTCATCGGGATCAATAGTGTAAACATTATTACTTCTTAAAACAATCAAAGATCTATTTTTATTTGACATGTTTATAAAACAAATATGAGATTTAAATTTAACTTGATATCCTTTATCACAAAATTGGCTAATGCTTACTAAGTTATATTATATTTTCAATTAAAAGAATTAATTTGTTACCAATGTTTTTGATGCCAATGATTTTTTTTTTTTGTTATCTCCGAAAATAACGTATCATTCATCTCAATTAGTAAGTTTTGAGAAGTTTATAGGATCTCCAGTTATATGTCTTGGGAATTCACAATCAAGATATTATTTTTACTCCTAGCTCGGAAATATACCTACAAAAGAGAGGAGGCTGATTTAGATACTTATTTAACTTTAACTTCTTTAGGATTAGATTTATCTTTTTTGCCTTTTTAGTTTTATACTACTTATGATTTCCTTAGAAATTCATACTAATTTAAGATGACTATTTTTCTTAAGGGAGAATGGAGAATGAATAAAGATAATGATCAAATTTACCACGAGATGTGTGCCTTTGAGATAAGTAAGGTTGCTCCCTAACAAAATTAATCACACCATATTTGATTTGATTGGAATGAAACTCAATTGCTTCTCTTTTAAAAATTTAAACTTATTTAGTTAAGATCATATCAAATGATTTAATTCAAACCTCAAATTTAATTAGAGATTACTTTAAGAATTTATTTTTCTTTTTAAGTTCAAGATGGAAGGATTTTTAGTTTTCACGTCAAAGGAATAAAAGATTTTGAGTTACATTTGTGATTAGTACTTTTTAATGTATCAAACTCATTACTAAGTAAAGCATGATTTTTTTTCAATGAACTATATTTTTTAATAATCTTTCTAAATTCATTATATAGGTCATGAAATATCTCAAATAATTTTTCATACAATAAAGAAGTTTGTAAGGAATTAGTTACCTTATCGTCGAACACCATAACAGCATAATTTGTGACTTTTCAATGATTTGCTCTTTCACCTTTTTCCTATCTCCATTTGACCGTTCGTCTATTGATAAGTTTTCTTCTTCTTATTTAGGTACTTTACACATTATCTCATAGTTTGTTAATAACCTTAAGTTTTTCATGTGAAAGATTGCTTTCTCCAATTGTGGTGATCCTTGCATCTCAATTTTTTTGGAAGTCACCTAACGATCTTACTTGATAGATCATCAATAGATTCTTTTAGCATCATCATAAGATGCCCAAGTAAATTGATGCCTTCATATGTAGTTATCAAATTATGCCAAATATCAAAAATGTTTTCATATATAAGAATCTGATTAAACTCATGTCAATTGCACAATTTAAATTATTTATTACTTTAGTATTCAAGTGAAATAATTACCTTTCAGAATCTATCCATTCTTCGTAAGGTTTTGTCACTTCAAAATCATCTATGATTTTATAAGGTTTTCGAAAACTATTTTTAATAATAAATCATAAATCATGATGGTATGCTTGCAAGAAAACTCTCATTCTAATTTTCTAATTTTCTAAGAAGTAAAATTCATCTCACTAAACATAGAAAGACATATGATAGAGTGACTCTCTTAATTATACAAAAATACCATTATCTTTTTTGGATATTAATTCAAGTAAGACAATTGTTTGGATCTTAATGACACTAAGATGAGAGTAAATTAGAGTTATAAGTAAGTGAATGATTACGAGCAATTACGTAAGAGAAATAATATAAATCGATTTATAGTACTTCAATCTTTCTGACCTGCATTCACTCTCGATTTCTCTTCTCTCGTGACCTCTCAAGGTTATTGGCTTTCACTACTAATCTTGCTTCTAAAAGATAAAAGATCAATAGCACTTTCTAATCTTATTTTCTTTTTGTAAGCTTAGAGGAAAACATTCACATTTACTCTTTTAGAAAAGATCTCTCACCTCATACCAACTAAACTTAGATGAAGAGAGTCAAACAATATTCAAAAGAAGAGTTATAATATTTCATAAATTTAGGAATGAATGCTCCATCAAACAAATACGAGTAAAATATTTATAGGCCATAAAAGACTTCAAAAATAAAGTTAAAAATTTAAATATCTTACATTTTAGGATATAAATGGTATTAACACTAGATGGTACTACTATCGTAATATTTAAAACCTAGTTATAGTACTATCGTCATCGCCCTAAGCGATACTACCATCATCATAAATGGTACCATTATTGGAAACATTGATAAAACACAAACAATACTTATCGAATGAATCAAGTAATATTACCACCTCAACCTCAATCTAACATTACCTCTACCCTCGACTAGTTTAGGATACTTGTTTAGCCTTCTAACTAGCTCACTTTGATCAAATTTTAAATTCTATGATTTAATGATATGTTGGCTCTGTTTTGACTCAATACATACTCAAATTGATTCAAAATAATTTTGATCAAGATATTTGACTTAAACTCTCATTTGTTTAGAATAAATATGATGACATAGTGTACAAAATCAAATTGAAGGTCTCAAAATTTTAAAGATATTCTTTTTTCCACTTTTGGTAATTGTTTAGTTGACCTCGTAGGTTGAGTGGGATATACGATACCGACGTCAGTCCATGTCAATGTGTTCTCTTTTATGCTTAGAAGGTTTTATACTCATTCTTAGTATCAGTTTTGCAACACTAGTCGGACTGAGGTTAACAATCGAAATTTAAAAGCAATGTTAAATGGTAAACATATGATTCGGTCATAAGCTATCAACAATAGAAGTTTTTATCCCGACTGATAATTTTAAGATTTGTAGAGTGACGTTTCAAACCCTCAAGTGAATTAAGTATACTAACTTTAGTATCACTAGACTAATATTTTGGATATAAAATTGTAACATATAAAATTGAACTTTCCATCGAAGGTGAATCAGATACACTTATTAATATTATAATCATATTAGGATGATAAAATTTGTATAACGAATCGAAACACCACCAAACAAATGCTTTAAATATAAAATTTTATTAGATAATATTTTTTTTGCCAAAAGAGAAATTATATTAAGATTTCAAAACATATTTGTCTACTCTATCTCTGCTTGCATCCTAATCCTAATTAGTGGCTTGATTTACATTCTCGAAAATAATGTAAGATAATATAAGAAATTAGTTATAGTTGTTAAATCCTAAATTTTGATGATAAAATTAATTAATAAATTTGATAAATCATATCCAATAGTTGTTGCTTAGTTATTAGTTGTTAAATCCCAAAAAGGAGGCTCTAAATAGTAAGTAAAGAAAAAGGATTTCCCATTTATATAAAGGGTAATCTGGACCAATAAAAAGTTAGAATCCACCGACCCCGTCGTCCCCGCAGAAGATAAACCCGTCCATCGGAAGATAACCCGAACCCTAAGAATCGAATCGAATCGATCGACCTATCTATCAATCATGGCGACGATTAGCCTTCGAAAGGCGAACACCCGACTCCCACCGGAGGTGAATCGGGTGCTGTATGTGCGCAATCTGCCTTTCAACATCTCGAGCGAGGAGATGTACGACATCTTCGGTAAGTACGGCGCCATCCGCCAGATCCGCATCGGCACCAATAAGGACACCCGCGGCACCGCCTTCGTCGTCTACGAGGACATCTACGACGCCAAGACCGCCGTCGACCACCTCTCCGGCTTCAACGTCGCCAACCGCTACCTCATCGTCCTCTACTACCAGCAAGCTAAGATGGCCAAAAAGGCCGACCAGAAGAAGAAGGAGGACGAGATTACCCGGTTGCAGGAGAAGTACGGCATTTCCACCTCTAAAGACAAGTAATTATTGGAAAGGCTGTAACCTTTTTATATGTTTACTCTACTTGTGAAATCTGGGTTTCCGTCGTCGGTAACTGATTTAGGTATGTTGACCTGTTATGAACTCGACCGCTGAGCTATAAATTGTATGACTTATTGTAGTTTCACTTGAAAAACAAAAGAAAATGGTACTTTAGTGTATATGATGATCAAGTTGGTTGTTAAATTATGCTAGATTGCTTGGTTTGGTTTTTGCGTGTTGAGATTTGGCTTTAGCTACCTTGAAATGGTCATGTTGTTTATGATCGTGGTTCTTGCATGCCTAAGCACTTTTAATTTATCATACGTCGTGCTTATTTTGAATTATCTTTGTGATTCAGTTTATTATGTTTCTATATTTTGATATCCTAATTGGTATGTCAAAGATTGTTGATTAAGTTAGTGAACGTGATTTAGGAGTCATCTTCTGTAGACTTGCATCTTTTAGTCGTAATTATAACACTTAATCTCAATGCTTATGTGGTCTTTTCTTGACATCCTTGGAAATATGTGTCCAATGTCATGTTTATTTATGGCGTGATTCAGTTATTTATTGAATTCTTGTAGGCTGTATGTCATGACAAACTTTTAGTAAGTAAGATCATGGATGGGGACTATTTCGTTATTACGAACAAGTTCTGAGATTGTTGTTTCCAACTAACTTGCACTAATTTGGCAGAGTTCTTATATCTTCACTTGCATATATGTTTAAACTTTAAACAATATGAAAGGGTACAATGTAAGACATTATCTGATGCAGCATGCTCTTTGTCAAAAGAAAAATAAAAAGGTTGACACTGTCTTGTCAAGCTTGGTGGCAGGCCATATATTCAACAAATTGACCCTTTCCTTTTTGAATGGAACTGGAACTTGCAACACTATTTTGGTTTAGGGTATGAGACTTGAACAATAGGTCCACCAAATGATATGTTCCACAAAAATATTTCTGTTTTGGATTTGTTAGTTTTGATTTTTTTTTTATCTGTACAGTTTTGAAAAGGGGAACTTTTTGTTTTTACTTGGAAGCAACAACAGAATAAATCTGTAATATACAAAAAAAATAATGGAAGCCAGTGAATACAAGTGCGATAGGTTTTCCTGCTGCCAAATAAATGTCAATTGAAACTATTAATTGGTTTTCTTTCGAGTCAGCTAATTGGTTTTAGATGCATTAATGTTTTGTGAACTTTTGTAATACCAATAAGTCATTGAACTTAGTATTAAAGAATACTGGCTAATCTTTTTAGCATTGAGGACTAAATAATGAAATGATGGAGGTTCGTCAAGAAAGAAGGGAAAAGGAGGGTTGTTTTAGGAAACTGGTACATTTTGTTGGGTGTCATAATGCTGGTTTAGAAGCTTGGAAAACCACATGGAGGAAATTAATAAGGAGGAAATTAATTAGGTACAAAGAGTTTTTGATTAAACATGACATATGTGTTGAGGAGCTCCAAGTTCTTCAAACTCACTTTTGGAGGAAAATTGTGACCTCACACCGCTTACATATCATGAGAACTTTCTCTTTTATTACTGGTCGGAACTAAACCTCTTTTTACTTTCTATAGACCGTGAAATGAGAAGAAATAAAAAATTATAAGAATAAAGAAGGATAAATAAATAAATTACAGTTTAGACTTTAGAATTACATCTATTGAATTAGAGTCGCCAACATTCTTTCTTTGGGGATCATTAGATTCAAATGTGTTATGTAAGATAATTAGTCATGCTTGCAACTTTAGACAATATTTGATTGATATAGGTTTCCTTATTTGTGGCTTCTTCAATCATTTTTGAACTTTCTTGTAGGAATGATAAGCCAAAATCTGACTTCTTTCATTTTTCACATGACTTCTTTTTCCTTAAGAAATTTGGAAAAAATAAAGTAGAAATATAGAGAATCTTTCCTCGTGACAAATTATTCTAAAGAAAAGAAATGTTTAGCCTATCCTGAATTTGTGTTCAACATCAATCCAGATGGATTTGGGTTAACATTTTTTTTTTCCTTTCCGTGCCTTGATTGCCGTCATCCAAAATTTGTATTGGATTTGGGGATGACCTTTAACCTCGGTTGGTAATGTAACTATATGGAGTAAAAGAAATCTGTTGAGATGGAAAACAAAAATCTCTAGATACATTATATGAGAATTTTCAGAAATGAGGTTCTTCACTATTTGAGTTTTTCAGTTTTCTTTTTCTTAATTTTGCTGACAGTTTCTTAGACATGATGGCTTTGGTCTTTGTCCCTCTTCTTTTGGAAATTTTCCACCTTGAATATGCTCAATAATACCAACCTGATTTCTGTTTTCCTTTTCTCTCATTTGTTTGTAATAGCAGCCTCTACTTATAGCCATTACACCAGCAATGCAATTGAAGATGCACTAATATTTTTTCACTTTTGGGCTGTTTGACATCAATTGGAAATTAGTTTTTAGATTGGTTAGATGGGGTTAGGATACAGTTATTTTAGTAGCTGTCAAGAGATCGACTCTCTTTTATAGTATTGGTTTTACAAGACACTATGGTATTATGGATTTTTCTTTTCACTTTGACTAGAAGCACATTTACTATGACCTGCCAATGGCTTTATAATTTCTCCTAATCACTGCCTGCCTTCTATACAACAAAAAAGGAGTATATGCTGCCAGTAATTCATGTTTTATGGTGGATGATCATTTTTCATGGGACTGCTATTTAGCTGTGTAAAATCATCTCTAAAGTTGTCAAGAACAATGCCACCTCTCATAGAGTTGATAAGTGGAGCACATATTGGTAGTTCCTACAGAATCCTGGCAGCCTTGAAGCTTCTGACATAAATTGCATTATCATTCAATCTAAATAGTATTTTTCTTCCTCAAATACATGTTTAAGGGCTTTTTATTTTTTGTATTTTTGGGTTGAAAGGAAAAGGAGCAGGAATTATCAGATCTATTGTTATTATGGAAGTGGTATGTAACAATGTGGTATTTAGGGATGTGTCAGGGTAAGAACATGTTATGTTCCAAACTGTGTTTGAATTTTGACGCCTTTAGGCTTAAGTAGCTTGATCAAGTAAACCTTTACTTGGTATGTTTTTGTGCTATAAACCAAAGGCACTGAATTTTGGTTGATGCTACATTCTTCAATCTTTGCTGCAGACCATATTTTTGACATAAATTGGTCCCTTTCTTTTTGCATGGAATTGGCACTTGTGTTGCTAGATTGGTATAGCTTTATGTCTTAAACAATAGGTCTCTGCAAGAGGTTGTATTCCATAAATTTGTTACATGAGTGGATCTATTGGTTTTAAGTTTCTATCTATATTGGTTAGTTAGGTAGAGCATATTTTCAAATAGAAACTCAAAAGATCAAACTTCTAATATCCTGTAAAATAAGAGAGGGATATATATTGGCTGGGCTTTATAGTGCTGGTTTTTACTTATGCAAGATCCAAGGGATGGAACAGATTAGGTATAGAAAGGTCTAGGTGGAAAGACTAGGACACTTTGGCTTGATCAAGACTCATGGTGGGAGCCAGGATGATCTCTAACTTCAGTGGGAGACCTAAGCAGTAATAAGATGGAGTGCAGAAGTTGCTTCATATACTTGATGAGGGTACTTAGGAATGTGGTTACTTTTTAAGGTTTTATCTTTCTTAATCTTATTGATAATTTCTTAAGATGAATGGGTTTTTGGTCTTTTTTTCCCCTAAATAAGCCCACCTTAAACATGCTCAGTGATACCAAACCAAATACTCTGTTCTTCCTCTTCTCTCGTTTGTTTCTTCTTTTAGCCAAAACTTCAAGAAAGCAAATCAAGATGCTCTAACATGTTTACCGTCGAGGTGATTGATTTTGATCAGGAATTAAATTTAGATGATTCTGATGGATTAGGAGACAATTATTTGGTGTTTACTTGTCAAGAAACCATCAGGCTAGTACAGTGTTTGTATTACAAGAAATTATGGCATTATGGATTTTTTCCTTTTTCATTTTGACTAGAAGCATATTTAGTGTGTGTGACCTCCCAATGGCCTATTGGCTATGATATTGTAAAGACTAATCTTTACACTAATGTAGTATATGCCATTAATTCATGTTATATGGTGGATGGCCATTTTTCATGGGACTCTACTATTTATCTGTATTGAATCACTAAACATTGATTGTCAGGAGCCATGCCCCCTCTCACAGACTTGAGATGAGGGGGCAGGTGTGTGCTGTTCCTGTGCAGACAGCAAACTCTCCTGGAGGTTACTACATATATCGTGTCAAACGTGAAAATTAATCTTGTAAACGAGTCTAGTTGTTTTGCGACCTGCACAGTGTTCAACTTGTTACAAGCTTGCTAGAACTTGTTCACCAAGGTGAATAAATCAAACTTGAGCTTGATTTAAAGCTTGGTTTTTGTTGAACATGACAATATTTGGTGCATGTAATCTCACTAGCTGACTCGTATGTATGAGCTCTGGAACTAGAATCATTTGCAGTCAGCATGTTTATAAGCTTGTGAGTACTTGCTAAGAAGTTCACATATAGTTTAACTCGTATGTATGAGCTCTGGAACTAGAATCATTTGCAGTCAGCATGTTTATAAGCTTGTGAGTACTTGCTAAGAAGTTCACATATAGTTTATGTATCTGTAAGGAGGCTTATAAATTAATGGTAAAATTTTAAAATAATTTTGTTTTATAATCTTTATTTCATATTTGTGTTTATCTTTTATCAAGAGATTGTTGGCTAGCTCAAGATCCTAACGTTCTGTAATATTGATTAAAACAAAAACTTTAGTTAGAACTGGAGTTGACATTCAGCCCAAACTCAAATCTTGAAAGAATATAATGAGCCAAGTTTAGACAACATTTTAAGCTCGAGTCAAATTGGAGGCAACCTTGAACTACCTTAAAATAAGTCAAGTGGAGCACAAAAGAAGCATGGCTCGGCTGGATGCAAACCTACTGAAAGATTTAAGGGGTAATTTGTTGTGTAACTAAGTTGTAATTCTTCTTATATGTGTTAGCTTAAGTGGATTTCTTTTTATTTTTATTGGGTTTGAAGGAGATCTAATGTTGTGATGAGAGTGGATATTTGTTTTTTAAGATTCTAGCGCTTGCTTAAATCTTGTACATGGGATAGACCGAAAAAAGGAGTATGCTTAATTTTTAAATCCTCATGTAGACTTCGCTAGTCTGATGAGCCTAAACCTTGTCTTGGGCAAGACTTTGTTTGATATACTGAAGGCCTCATTTTTTAATCTGCTTGGATTAAGGTTTTCATTACATGCTTTCCTTGTGCATACTTTGGAATCTGTGGATTGATTTTGGTTAGGCTAAGCTTATGTCTGAGACAACAATTCTAAAATAGGCCTATTCTTGAATGGAATTGATATGGCCCTTAGATGTCCCTGGTTATCCTTGGTTCCATCAAAAAGTTTTTGAGTAGTTTATTTTTGAACTCGTTATATGTGACTTTTGTGTGTAGCTCTCTAGTTGTTTTTGTTCTTGGTAAAAATTGTTTATTTTAATTGGTGTTACCTTGTTTATATGATACGTAGGGATTTTAAAGCATTTATTTATGAATTTGAACATGTCATTGCGAATTCTTATCTAAAATAACCTACATTCATGGTAAAATACATTTATAAGATAAGAGTCCTGTGGTTCTGATTCTGTAAAAAAATTCTAATATTAGATGATGCTAAATTATGTTGTGTTACAGTGATAACATATAGATGGCCATTGTCTTACAGTGACAAAAGAGATTTTACTATTGTCTCTCTGATGTTGTGTTATAAGACAACATGCTCTTAAGTAATGGGCTATAAGATTAGGTAGGCTTCATGATGTTGACTAGAATTGATCAATAGATGTAGTAGATGATTGTAGTTTCCTAGTTAATTCAACTATTTGCATGGTGCATAGAGTTCATCGGTCATGTGATGTATCAATGGTGCTAGTCTCACGGCAAAAAAGTGACATCTTTTGCTATTAGAGGTGGAAGGAATTGATTAAAATTATCCATCTTATTCAACAACTTATTCTGAAAGTTGTTTGATTCTAGATATCTTTTGTTTCTTGTGGGTTATCCTATGATTCCCTGTTTTCCTAATAATTATATCATTGTTGCCATATTCAACACCCACCGAGCTGTGTAGATTGATGTTTTCGTTACAAGACCTTTGTTTTTGTCTGCATTAAAATGAATATACAATAGGTAATTACAGGATGCTTCATTATTACTGCAAACACAACTCGAGGATGAAGTTCAAACTTGTCATAATTTTTTGGTCATCTTGTCACCTGCGATTGTTTCCTCAAAATTTTGGTGCTTGGAGATTTTATTTGGATTGTGAGAACTCTAAAGTTACTTAAAAGTGGTTATTCTGTGGAGAACAAAGTTTTTGATAGTACAAATGTTTGTGTTTTTATGGGTTGCCCATTCAGGTTGATGACTCTCATTCACACTGCATCTTTAACTGTTGCCCATTCAGGTTGATAATTTTTCACTCAGGACATTGTTTTTCTTTTACTTTCTCTGCTCCATTGTTGAGCAAATCCAGTTGACCACTAGTTAAGCAAGTCGTACGCACTACTCTGGAACCCTGTGGTTGTAGCTTAGGTCACAGATTCCTGAGGAAGGTGATGGAGGTTGATTCAGATCATCATCATCATCATCATCTAATTTTGGTCTTCCAAGAGCTGGAACTATAGATGCAACCTAACCTAACCTGATCATGTTACATGTGGTTAGTGTTAGAGATCCTAGGGGACTTTGATCAGCGACTGGGCAATATCGGGTTGTCTTTATGCTAACCCTCCCAACTCTGAGCCCAAAACAAAGAGATAACATGGCTAGAAACTCGAGTCCAAGCAGACACGATCATTCTTCCGGTCTATCTACTACTACTTCCCAAATATATACTTTTGACCTTTTATGACAGCCGATCACTGTTGCAAAGACAAAATCATGCATCAAACGAGTATGGAAAACCCATCTTCGAGCTCGACGACGGCGACGTCGTCATTGCCAACGCCACTACTTTCTCTTCTCCACACCGGGAAAAAAAGAAGAACAATATTTCACTCAACTGGTGGAAAAGCCGTGAATCCAAGCTCAGACGACGTCGTCGTCGTCATTGCCAACGCCGCTACTGCTCTTCTCCACACCGGCTGACCTCTTGACATACTCGATACAGTCCTCGACCGCCTCGCTTCTGTACGAGTCCGGAGGCTTGGAGGCGCAAATACTCGCCTTGCGCAGCTTCTCTCGCTGCGCTCCCGTTCCTGTGTTCTTCTTCAGCATTGCAGACAGCATGATGAGCTTGAAGACGACCTCGCGTATCCGCTCCAGAAGGGACATATGGGCGGTGACCGGTCGGTTGCTCCTCGCCCTCGGAATGCATCGGGCCATCATCTTCATCGTCTTCCTTTTTCGTGCCACCTTTGCAATGAATGCTTCCAACCTCTCTCTCACTCTCTCTCACTCTCTCTATACGTATTTATATGCTTGTACAATAGTTGCTTGCTTCTCTAGAGATCGTTTGGCTTTTTTGTTCGTGTCTGTGGCTTGGTTTGAACAGTCACATTTGTATCTTTGTTCTTGGGGGCAATCCAAATCCTTCCAACGATAGCGTTTAAGATCATACGTGATGGTGCGGGATTTCCGTTCCGTTCCGTAAGATTCTCAACAAACGAAAGATCTTATCTTTAATTTTAATGTCTATGCATTTACTTCACATGCAATATATTTTCTAATATTGTATTTTCCGTCAACAAATAAATTTTAACATCTTACCAATGCTTTTTTTCGAATGAGAATAGAATAATATAGACTTTGCATAAGTATTTTATTAATTTAATATAAACTTATGATATTATTTTTACAATATATTCTATAGTGACTAATCAAGAGTGTTACTTTACTAATGTTGTGTTAATAAAATTTTTGTTTATTGTTTCACTTGATAAAGTTAACTAAAATGATAATGATAGTATTAAATTATTATGAAATATAATTGGATAAATATTAAAAAGTTTAATAAATTATTTAAAAATTAACTATGATAAATATAATTATTGTACCCAACCTGTAGCATAACTCAAGTTTTGGTTCCCGTTCCAAGTTTATGAATCAATTTTCTTTCAAGGATGTTGGATTCTAATATCGCCACAATTCAAATTCGATTTCAGGGATAAACAAAGACTACCTAAGAAAGAACCAAATGTATGTTTTAGGGCAAATTCCTTTTCTGAAAATTCTAGTAGAGTCTCAAAATTTTAACAGTATATTTTTATCTTTTTTTTTTATAAAAAGTATTCTCTCTCTCTCTCTCTCTCTTAAATTTATTCCATTTGAATTAAGGCACTCAATTGAACTGATTGAACCAATCCAAACTTGCACTGATTTACAATAAATAAAATTAAATAATTAAATAATATATATTATAAATATAAAATTAAATTATATAAAATTATTTCATTAAAAAATAAAACAATAAATTAACAATAATGTTATCAACCATAAAGTAAGGAATAATAATATAATAATAATAATATTTATGTCTTTTAAAAAATATTAAATATTTAAAATATTTGTAAAGTAAATTTGAAAGCTCTTTATGACCATTGTTTTTTTTAATTTTTAAGCATTTAAACTATTTTTTAATTAATTAATTATTTTAAAAAGATTATTTGATATTTTTCTAGGATTTTTGGATTGTGGATACTTTAAAATTTTCTAATTTATTTAATTTTTAATAAAATTTAATGCTTTCATGCAATATTTTGTAACATTTGAAATTTTGATCCAAAAAAACCATGATTTAGACTCACTTATATTATTTCTTGGGGCAATTCAAAAATGCTATAATCACATCAAAACCTAATCAAAACAAGTTGAACCTTTCAAGAAACCTTTGAATTCTTTTCAGATGGACAAAAATATAATTTTTATATTTTAATAAATTTATTTGATATTTTCAGTTTGAGAATATTTTGAATTTTTCTTTCTTTTTTTATTTTTGATAATAAAATAAAAAAAATATGATGCTTCCAATAAATATTTTCTAACATTTGAGCTTTTAAAAATGTTTCGAAACCTATTATGAAAGTTTGTTAAAAAAAGAAAGCATGATTTAGACCCACCAGACATCATTTTTGGGGGCTAATAAAAAATATGATAACCGGGTCAAAGGTTGGTCAAGACAAGTTAAAACTTTTAAAAAGCCTTTAAATTACTACTATATAGATAAAAAAATATATAACTTTTTTTTTATTATTTTTTTAAATATATTTAATATTTTTTTTTGTATTTTCAGATTGTGGAGACACTGAAAATTTCTGATTTCTTTAATTTTTGATAAAATTTAATTTTATAATATTTAAGCTTCTAAATAGGTTGAGACCATGATATAGACCTTTTAAATTTATTTTAAAGATTTTCAATATTTAAATTTCTTTATTTTTATTTTTATTTTTTAAATATAAATATCATTATTTACTTTGTAGTTGATGATATTTTTTTTATTCATATATTTTGTAAAATATAAAATAATATATATTTAATTATTAATTTAATATCAATTGATATATTATTATTATTATTATTAATTATTTATTTTAAATCGGTGAAAATTTTGGATTGATTCAATCGGTTCGATTGAGTGGTTTGGTTCGATGTAATGAATTCGGAAAAGAGGAAGTAAAAAAAAAGAAAGATGGTTGAGGGATACTTTTGTCCTTTAAAAAATTTGAAACTGAGAATTTTTGGAAAGGAAACGCTAATGGGGTATTTGGACTTTGGTAAAGAATTTGGCCTACATTTTATTTCCTCTCGAGATAATTATCAAATATGAGTTGAGTCGGACAGTGGGTTTGTTTTTTGTTGCCGTCCTTCCATCAATCCAGTCAACACCATCTCCGAAACCACTCCTCCAATTCCGCATTCAATCATAACAAATGCTTCATTTGATGGGCGAAATTTACGCTTTGGAGGAGAGAATTCCATAAGCTGAAGTATTAGTATATACTCTGATTCATTCATCAGGACGACATGGTTTCAATTAAGTTACTCGTATCACTTGGTTTTAGCCAACAACACAGACACAAACACAAGAAGAAGATAATGTATGTATAGAATAACAAAGTCCTTATTTCTTCCTGTACTAGTTTGTGATCTAAATTTATTACTGGGATTGACCCCTTCTTGCGTAATCTGACACCATCTGTTTGGTTTAAGGGAGACTGACTTTATTTGTTTAACGCAATGGCTAATAATACATGGTTTAGGTGACATCAAGTAAGCAGGAAAACCCTTGTCTTTTTGCAACAAGCCACTCCCTTCCCTTCTTTTCCGGAAAAATTAGTCTACGAGCAACGAGGAATTATCCATTGTGTTGTTGTTAGGTCTTAATTCTCTAACTCTTTAACTTACTTGAGATTAAATACGGTATTCTCAATCACTTCACATTGTGTAACACATACTTTCCAGCAATCCATCGACGATGAGAGGATTCACGGCTTGCATTAATAAAGTAAAATATTTCATCTTTTATATATATATATATATATATATATATATATATATATATATATATATATATATATATATATATATATATATATATATATATATATATATATATATATATATATATATATATATATATATACTTAAAGTGGTAGACTAGTAACAAAATACTCAACCAGAAGCTAACTTAGTTTTTATCTGTTTCTAGATATACAAATACAAACTGTTTATCAAAGATTGATGGAGAAAAAACCAAAAAAGTGGCCAAAGCAACTCCAAAAGATAAATCTTTGGAGAGTTTCTATCCATGCATTATGTATCTTTGGATGTCTTTCTGTTAGTGAACAAATGTGTCATGGTTGATGTTTCAGGATGGGATATACTAAATGTCTTGTTATGTGTTTTGACTTGACGCATGGGGATGCTCTTCTTGTTGACTCGACTGTAGCGCAGCATGGCATCAGTTGTGACGTGTCTTAGATCTAAAATATATCTTATCACCTTCTACTTTTTGAGTAGTAAAATCATCGATTTTCTTTTTTTTTTTTTTTTATGCTACTTGCATTTTAGTAATATTGTGCGTGCGATGGAAGAGAAATAGATAATGCAACATATCTCACTTCGAAAAATGACATTTTTTTGTTAGAAATTATAGTATATCTCGTGTAATAAAATATCTTTCCCGTAATAATGCGACAGACTTTAATGATCATAGATTGTTCCAAACAAAAAAAAGCTTGCCAATCTCCTCGATCATCATAATTTAAAAGCACAACTTAACTGCTATTTTATTTTATTTTACTTTCTTTTATTTTATTTACATTGACCACGACAATTACTCTATTTATTAACTAATACCTCTAAATAAAAATCTTATCTAATTAGATAGTTTAATTTAATACTCCAATTTACTCTATTTATTAACCAATACTTCTAAATAAAAATCTTATCTAATTAGATAGTTTAATTTAATACTCCAATTTACTCTATTTATTAACTAATACTTCTAAATAAAAATCTTATCTAATTAGATAGTTTAATTTAATACTCCAATTTACTCTATTTATTAACTAATACTCCTAAATAAAAATCTTATCTAATTAGATAGCTTAATTTAATACTCCAATTTACTCTATTTATTAACTAATACTTCTAAATAAAAATCTTATCTAATTAGATAGTTTAATTTAATACTCCAATATCCTCTCATAAATTAAATTTTATTAAAAAAATATTATTATTCTATAAAATCATTGACTTCTGAACTATGCAATCCACAGTCAATTTGTGTCATTTGGCTAAATCAATTGTAAAATTTTGATTTGTCTCATATAAGTTTTGTCATATTTTTAAAATACAATATAAATCTTGTCAACATAATTATTTGCACAAATTTCTCATTTCTTCATCATATAAACTTCTTTTACTTTTGAATCTTAAATACTGATACTCTTCATGCCAACATGAACATCTTCTTCCGAATCTTCAACTAACTAATTCTTCTTCATTTCCATAAGGAGATCAAAATACTTTTATACTACCAATAAAAATAAAATCATATAATCTAGTAAAATAAATACCATGATAATCTAAATTTTGTTTTTACATGATCTTGAAATCTATCATACTCAAGTATCTTCTTTATGTTTACCTTTATTAGATAAAAGGGTCTTGACTTCTTTTAGTTCTGCATCATGGACTTCTTCTAATTTATCTTCGGATATGATGATATACACCTCTTGCAAAGATATCTTCTAAACATAACCAAACTTCTCTTCCAGTCTTTGCTCCACAAATCTATAGAAAACCTTTATCTATTATTGCCTGATAGATAAATTCCAGTGTTCTTTTTATCTTATATGCTATTAATGATAGAGTGAATTAAAATTCTTATCATTTGTCACATCTTTAAGACTTTCTAGAACAAGTTTTTTAAAGTCTTCTAATACAAGAAAAGTTCTCATCATACTTTTTCGTCTTCAATAATTTTTTTCATTAAATCTAGATAATAAGGAGATTAAAAGATTTAAGAAAATTATCATTCATATCTTCATTCTTCTTTCTTAAAGGTGATCAAACTTTTAATATGATGATCTTCCTTTATCAACTTATCAGTGTTGTGACAATCTCTTATGTTGATTTCCCTTTTTCTATTGCAATCTAATATTATGATTGTCTTCCTAATCTTGGTATGTACTTTTGTACATCGATGGTTGTTAAAATCAAATATGTTCTTTGTTGATGTTGTGATCAATTCTTCATGGCACCGTCTCAAGATCTCTCTTTGGTTTCTTTTTCATATAGCTTCTCTCGCTAATAACTTATCTCTCTACTCAATTTTCTCTCTCTTTAGTTTTCCTTCTATGCAGTCTCTCTTTCATTTTTCTTTCTTACGTTTCTCTCTCTAATAGAATCTCTCTCTCTCTCTCTCTATAATAGAATCTCTCTTTTATTTATCTCTCTAATACGATCTCTTAGCCTCTCCTATTTCTCTCTCTAATAGTTTTTCCTTTCTAATGTTTCTCTCTTCAAGAACAAACTCATCATAGGTTTCTCTATTTAGTTCTCTCACTACAAAATATCTTT
Source organism: Musa acuminata AAA Group (assembly GCF_036884655.1). NCBI lineage: Eukaryota > Viridiplantae > Streptophyta > Magnoliopsida > Zingiberales > Musaceae > Musa > Musa acuminata. The sequence goes on from NC_088341.1 coordinate 28,390,208, forward strand.
CTTTTGCATGTCTATCTCTCTTATCCCTAACAGGATCTCTCATATTTCTCTCTCTAAGAGTATCCCTTTTTTTAATTTCTCTTTTCAAGATCTAACTTGAGTTTTTAAGTTATAGTAGGGATTTAACAACTATAACTAATTTCTCATATTTAGATTTTGGTAGTAGCTCTTGGTGTTTGATACGTGATTTTAACTACGTATTATTGGACCATAAAGAGAAACAAAAGGAAAGTAAATTTTTAATAGTTATCATATCCAATATTTTCATATTTGTGTTTGTCTCTGCAGGCTTATGTGATTTAGTGTTTAGAGGTCCTAAAGCCACATGGTTTAGTATCAATAGAAATAACTTTGCCGGTATTTAGGTTAGGCTAGATAGGGTTTTAGCTAATCCTCGTCTTGTTTGATTTGTTTGGTAAATATATTGTTTAACACCTATCTCGATTAGCTTAGCTTAGCTTAGCTTTTGATCATTGTCCCCTTCTTTTTTTTATATTTGTAATATCACCAAGTGTTGAAAATAAATTATTTAGGTTTCAAAACATATTAAGTTGATTACTCTCAACTTTTCAAAAGACAAGATTTTGATAAGATGACCCTTTTTTTCCGTAGCTCTATAAAGCTATTCTGTTCTATGCTTAACGAGGCTAACAAAAACGATAGGCCTATCCCTTTCTTTATCCTAAGCAAACTAAAAAGAAAACAAACTTTTTCTTTTTTTTAAAGGAAGCTTCCCATTCAAATAATCAAATATTATGATCTCCCATCAAAGCTTTCTCGTATGGATTTTGACTTCATTCTCAGCAAATAAATAGCAGCTTAGTTCTATTAGGGTTAGTAAATATTATATTTAAATTAGTTGAGAGAATCATAATTAAATTAAGATTCTTTAGTGAATTAGGATTATGATGATCTCGGATTGAAAGAAAAAGATTTTTAGGTTTACATAAGAGATGTATAAGAGAATTTGTATTTGAGTAAAGATAACTCAAAGATGTTATAATTGATCTCACAAATTTAATTCTCTCTATGGATTTAGGTAGAGATTTGTCAAACTATATTAATCTTGCATAGGCTTTTTTATATGTTTTTTTATTGTTGATCTCTATTATTTCTTTTGATTTTGAAAATCTTCTCTCCCTCCCCAACAAAGTGGCATTAGAGCCAAAAAGATCTGATGATTAGAGATTCAATAAGGATATCTCGTCTATTGTTTATGTTGACTTTATTATAGAGAAATTTTATAGAAGAAATAGTTTTAACATAGAGGAGGGTAAAAGATCTTAATCAATAAGGCCTAATAAGAACATAGAAGAGTCGATCAAACGAACTAGAAAAGATGATCGAGAGAAGCTTGGGGCAAAATGCATGAGTATTGTTCTTCTTTATATCACCGATAATATTATCAATAATATTATTGATGATGACTCCATTGAAGTTTTTTAGGATAAGTTAGAAAAGCTTAGTAATATGTTATATCTAAAGTGAAAGTAATATAGGTTGAGGATGGAGGAAGATGGAGACTTGATAAAGCATTATTACTTCTTATATCATTTGTCAACTCCTCTAACAACTTTTTAAAGACGTGAAAAAAATAAAATAATTCTAGAACAAGTTGAAAAAACTTTAGTATCTTATGTTACTAGGAAAAAAAATTTTAGGAATATAAAATGTGAGGCATTAGCTACTGAAGGTAAAGGTCAACGAAGATAAATTTTTAATAAGGGTGGATCTCAACATGGCAGGTTTAGATCATGAGTGAAGTCTTTGGATGATATTAAGTGCTATAGATACAAAGAGTACATACATAATAGATAGAATTATTCGAAAAAAATAAAATATGAAGAAGAGGTCAAATGAGTGTTCTCTTTGATAGAGATATCATCATAATCTCTAAAGATGACAAGGGATGGTATAATAAATACATCAATGTTTAATATTATATGGAAAAAAGTAAAATAAATACATCAAATAGCTAAAAACATATTGCATGTGCAAGGGATGGTAGGTATCTATAACAATAAGCTTTATTGCGGTATAAGAAATGAAATGTAATATTTATGGTTTATAGGATATGAACAATTACGAGAAAAAAATTTATTGGTGATAAGATAGTGAGATGAAGGTCTCTCTTCATAATTAAGTACTGTCACTAGTGTGGTTCAAACTACACAAGATACATTTGGCGGGTTTATTGGAATTGAATGTTAGATCATGAACTAATTCAATTTGTATATTTGTAATGGATTCTTCAAGATAATGGTTTAAATTTTATAGGTTGCACATGTTGAGAAATCTAAGGGGGTGACATCACATGCACAACGAAAAGAACAGAAAATAAAATCTCCAATTCCCAAATATATGTTCGTCGTCGTGCGAAGATTGGTGTACAAAAATCCACGAAACAGAAAACCACGTGTGAGATACAATATGTTATCCTCTCTAGCGGTGATCCACATAGTAGGACTACGATGACGCTCCTTAAATGGATCTAGCCTATAAACCACTGATTTTCTCCTATTTATAGAGGTCCCATATCAACTTAACCATAATGGATTCTGGATATTGATCTCCATCCAACTACCCAAGCCTCTTAGATTAGTAAATCTCTATCTAATAATTTCTTATGGGCTCTTATTGATTCTTATTGGATCTTATCCATAGGATCAAATAATTCAGAGGCTTATTGGATATCAAATAAGATAGGGGATGGATATCTCATATCCAAACATCTATACATCGCAACGCCTACCATATGTGTGTGACCCTCTAGGCCCAATATCGAGTTGGTCGTGAGTCATACATGTTAGAACTCCTTCTAGCTTAATGAATTATTATCTTCATAATGATTCACTCGACATATCGACTGCAGACGTACTAAACCACTACGCCGCAATCCACAAACGATACAGGGGAATCCAATCCATTGGACCTGTCTGCCCTTAGTTACCGTGTACCTATAGTCCCTCATCCATCTAATATCCTAGAGACCATATACCGGGCATGGTGCTATCAGACTCATATGGTTTCTACTCGAGTCTCGCTCTAATCAGATTCTCTCAGAGAACTCTTTCTCTCTCAATCCGAATGACCCTGGCCAGGGATTTGTCTAAGCAAGAATACATGAGACATTTCTCTCATGACACCGAGAGTGGATAATCCTCTATCGATACTCAATAGCCCTCATAAGGTTGACTACCACTCCCAATGACTGGCTATGCTAGATTTGGGACATCCAAACCTATAAGTCTGGTATCAAAGAGTAGAGCACTTATATAGGACATCCTTGGTGTCTTAAGTCTAAGGACCAGATACACCATTGGGATTACAGAATCGCTATCTGACACTAAGGCATCATTAACCATTCAACATTCCGTAAGTATATCAATCAGTGAACTCATTCCCTAATGAATACCTGTATTATATCCCTATTGTCTCCACACGAGCAGCTATGAGACCAGCTGCATTCATCATATGGACGGGTATACAACACACTAGTCTGTCCAGTTATCTCGATGTCCCTCTCGAATAACCTATGACCGAGATTATTTATGATATGTGTTTAAAGGCGAATTGGCCTCATTATTGTGATCTCATCACGATCTGATTCCCATTGCATAGATCCAAAAACATTACAATATATATATATATATATGCATCAAGCAATATAAAGTGATAAATATCAAAATATAATAAGCAAAAAAACCGCGTGTCAAGTCACATGTGCCATCACTCACGTGATTGGTTTACAAAGCACATATGACTATAAGCACAAAATTAGAAAATACTTTATTAAGGTAGAGATTGTTAGGATATAAATATTTTAAATTAAATTTAAATTAGTTGAGAGAGTCCTAATTAAAATTAAATTTTTTTAGTAAATTAGAATTATAAATAGACTTGAATCTAATTAGTATGAATAACTACACGTTTTGGTGGAAGAAAGATTACAGTATTAGTATAACTAAAAAGTATTATAATTATGTCACATTAAAGAATTTAATTTTTTTCATGAGTATCTATCGACATTCATTGAACCATATTAATCTTGTGTTAATTTTTTAATATATTTTTTAATTATTAAACTTAATAATATTTTATTTTAAAAATCTTCTCTCCCTTTCCCATGAGCTCTTACCTCTCTAGGGCTAGTAGAGTTATCCTATTAATTCTCTCAACTCCTACTTAAATATAATTTAGATTATCAAAATGATGGATTCTTACTAGTACTAAAAAAAATGATAGAGGTAGCCTGTATATTTATTATCTTAATATTTTTTATTTTATCCTACATGTTAAAGGAATATATAATATTTTTAAAAGATAAATAACCTTAGTCAGGATTACTATAAATAGCTTTAGAATATAATTTTTTTTAAGAAAATTCTTGTTATTCTTAGAACCCACCTGTTTTTGTTGGAAGCATTTAAATTGTAAACTTCAAACATATAGTAGTAGTAGCACTAGAATTAGAATATATAGAACTATTTTTGGGGGTGAGAAGGAGATGACTAATCCTCTCTTTTAAGCTACATCTTGAAAGTCTTATTGGCTACAATTTTTGGTAAGTTTGAAAGACCAGAAATGATTTGTGTTTAACGGGTGGTTCAGCTACTATTATTGTCTACAAAGTTGTAGCCGACATTATGATAAGTCCCTTGATATTGAGTCTGAAGGTAACAACGAGGAGACACCCCATATTCTAGTCTAATTGAGGAGGCAATAGTGGTAGATGGTGCAAACTTAATAAGGATACAGCCTTTTTAATGAAAATAATAAGATGGTATTGGTTTTGTGACAGAAACTGATCAGATAATTGTATCATTATAAGCTGCATATATGTCTTAGAAGGAAGTTGTTGGCTCCATAACATTATTACAATCAAAGTTTGTGTAGATGATGCCTTAATGTAAGGCATTTAGAAGATTTTATTTGAATTTGATGCTACCTTACTTGTGTAAAGGATTTATTTGAATTAGAAGATTTTTTTTTATCTTCGATGATTTTTTTTTTCAAAAAAATCCTCCTTTTTTATTTTTTTAACCCTTTTATTATTATTTTTCAAATCATACTCCCATTTTAAATAATAATCAAAATACTCTTATACTACACATAATTATAATGGTCCGTTGAGCTAGAGATATCATATCGAACATTGATGTACAGGGTACATCGATCTAAGTCGATAAACCAATTTTTAAGTAGGCTTTACAATATCTTTGTTATGGTGGTCAAAATATTATAACAGACTAATTTTTTATCCTCATTTGGGTGATATTATTCGTATACTATTATAAATATCTATTTAAATTTAATGTTAGTATGTCAAATGATTTATAATATATTTTTACACAAGTTTACAGTGTATTTTGATTTTATTTATTTACTTATAGTATTTTTTAATAGCATTATATTGTCTTTATTGAAGTATTGAAAACATTATAAGACTATTAGGAAATATTATAACTAACATCATATTATATCTTTTTTATTGTTATTACTCATAGATCATCATGATGTCAAATTTTTAGTATTGTAATTGGTTTGATTGAAGTTATGAATCTTTTGGGTCATTTACAGTATTTAATAGGCTTTACAATATTTTTATTGTGATGATCAAAATATTATAAAATATTTTTTTAATTTTTAATTTTAGTGTTTTTCGATTTTATTTTGGCTCACTTATAATATTTTTAATAATATTATAATATTTTTATTGAGATGCTAGAAATATTATAAAGTTATTGAAAAATACTATAAGTGACATTATATTTTCTTGATTGTGATTGTTTGTGGATCATTACAATACCTAATTCTTTTGGCTTATAGTTAGTTTGGATGAGGTTAAAAGTGTCTTTGGATTATATATAATATTTTGAAGTATATTTTATAATATTTTTAATTAAACTTTATAATATTTTTGAACAGCTCACCCTATGGACCGATGGTTTCATTCCGTTGGGAATCTACGGAACCATATAATTAGGTGTTTTGGATATTATTTAAAATATAAGTATCATTTTAAAAAATAAAATATATGCGGTATGATTTAAGAAAAAAAATAAATATGTAAGAAATCACCCTTTAATTTAATTTATTTTATTTTTTGGAGTAAAAAATATTTTTCTTAAAATATATTAAATTAGATAATGTTCATACAGGAGGTGGAGCATATCACCAAAACATGGGGGAATGTTATCTCTCAAAATATATTTGCATGGTTGTAAGCCCGAGTATTACTGTCGTTGCATTGTAGAAAATGTCGGGATGGTGATGGGATTGGATCGAATGTTGGTTAGTGTTTTCCAATTGTAGGGCAAAAAAAGGGAGAAGAATTTGTTGCATCCCTAAAAATGAATTTGATTCCTTTGATCTTTGAGGTGGAAATTAGTACCTGTTAAGGAAGAAAAAAAAAAAAGAGTCCTCACACACAAAATAGATCGAAAAGATGATTCATCATTGAGACAGAGATCTGAGACCCATTCCCTTCGGTCCCCTTAGGGTGGATGCTGAAAACAATACCATTATCATTGGTGAGGGCGATGACTTTGCACCACACAGATTCAATTTGATCATTGGGGTTACGAAAATGATAATTATTTTTATATTTTTTAGATTGTTTGTTATATAACTAAGTTGTAGATTTAAGTGAAAAATATATTACATGCTTATCGAAATCAACATGGTGGGCTACGATTGTAGATTTTGTATGTCAATGCAAGCTAAAGTTAGTTATAATTTTTGTTTTCTTTAGATAAAAAAAATTGACAAAGAATGGGAAAATTATGATGGCTGATGTCAACCGTACGTCTCTAATGCTGGTCCAATAGCGAGACACGTTGACCCAGACACGGAGGATTCCTATTGTTCTTCCACCGATGATTCTGGCGCACAACAAAGAGGAGGACGTACACGTGGACTGTCATTGTACACGTGCAATGGTTTCCACACGAAAGCCGCGTTCTACTACTACTTGTCGGCCCCACGTTTCAGGTTCTCGAGAGAGCCACCTAGGATTATAAAGGTAATACATATATATATATATATATATTGTTTTTTAAGTATATAAATATAAACCGAAGAAGCAGAAAACAAAAAACCAAAAAGTTGCTCCCGTCAATCTCAATTTTCCCTCTCTCCTCCCTCGCCCCTCGACGTCGTCTTCTCTAACTCTTTTTATTCCCTTCTTTCAAAACCCTACCGCCTCCCCCCTTTCTCTACGCTCCTTCTCATCGGATCGCCATGTCAAGCGCCGAGGACTCCGTCAAGCTCCCACCGCCACTGCTCCGCCGTTCCCACATCGCCCTCCCGCCCTCCTCTCCCGCCGCGGCGGCCGCCAACCGCCGCTTCGCCTGCCCCTCCACCTCCGTAGATCGCCCTCACCTGTTCCTCGGCCGATCTCCACCAGGAGCCGCGGAAAACGATAAGATCCCTCCTCCCGACACGCCCGTGAGTGATCCCAACCAATCTCTGCCCCTGGCTCGCTACTGTGATCGACATGTCCACTATTGCCTTTTTTCAATTTCCTTGACATAGAAGCAGCTTGTCTTTCTTTGTGATATCGTTGATTCGTTTTCACTTTGTTTTTATTGATTGCAGTATGCTCTTTAGTTTCTACGAGTTCTGTACTCCCTAGTATCATACTCTAGATTCATTGTATGGTAAATATAATATTGGTGAAGATCCTTATTGCCCCCTTTTGTTGAAAGATCAGATAGTTTATTAAATTTGGTTATGCATAAGGTTAACGTTTATCATCAAATATCATATGAACTTCAAGGACAAAGTAAGGTGAAAACATACTTTTGGATCATTGTAAAAGTTCTATTAGATTCGAGTTATTACATGAATGTGTCAAAGATAAAGTAATATTGGAGTCAAGTCTTTGACAAAACAGTCCCAGATACAGAATCATGGACTTTCCGAGTTCAGCATTGAGTGCCAGGCTATAGAGGTCTTAGAGTGTCTTAGTAACTTTCAAAATATCCAATTGACTTATTATCTGATGGAATAGATAATTGTTTGTTTAATTCTTGATCCCTGAGAGAGAGTCTGTTTGTAATAGTGGTTCGACCTTTACATATCCACTGGTATTTATTGGTCACCAAGCACCGGTAACAGATTATATACCTTTGTACCACTTGGTAAACAATTTTTTATGATTCTTGTCAGTGATACAGATGGTGCATGTTGGTATCTACTCGTTCAACATATTGTCGCAACCTGTATTTGATTGTATTTAAAACCTTAAAGCGAGTGGTATAAAAAGTGCACCGTAGCACTCATGAGTTGACATGCAATATTCATATCAAAGTGATACTTGCAAACACTTCTTATTTCTGCTTTTGGTTATAGGAATCATTGACATATTTGTTTTTTTTGGGGGTAAAATGTGAAGATATTTGTTTTATTGGTCAAAGCTTATATCTAAAAACTAATCATGATGTACCTATGAATGTAATTCTGAAAGCATATTTTGAACTAATTGAGAGTGTGAGCTTTGGTGCTGTTTAAGGTTGTGCCTTTTTGACATTCACTGGTCTGCCCTTTTATATCTTAGACATGGTTGACTTGTTAGCCATGTTTTGTGAAAACTAAGAACCTACGACTTCATCTAAAAGACCAACTAATTAAATCTAATAGCTTATGCAATTGTGGCTGCAGTGATATGATAGAATATAAGTTAATTATTAGCTACTCGAAACTTCTTTTTTAGTACCCACACTCTTTTAATAATTACTCGATATTATAGAAGGTCACTACTTGACTATATAAGTTTGTTGTGGTACCACTAGTTAGTGTTAGAGGTTTTATAAAAATCTCTCTCATGTTCAAATTTTCCATGTCTACAACTTCACATCAATTCTTACCAGGGGTTTAAATAGGTGCTCGAGTGCTAGGGTGAGGTGAGGCCTGAGCCCTTTAGGCCTCGACTAAGCGACGTGCTTCGGTGAAGTGCCACCTGGGCGCTTGGTTGAATCCAAGCACTGGGTGCCTCGGGTGAGCCCTCGGTTCAAACGAAGCAATCGAACCAAACTATTAAGTCTGGTTCGATTGAACAGTAGCTAGTTGGTTCGATTGAACCAACTAAGCCACATACTATTACTATACCTACAAAACCCACCACCCCGCCCCCTTGTGCGACCCCGGGCCATAAACCCTAGCGTAACTATTGCCTCTGCCGCTGATGCTTCCTCTGCTGCTATCTCCATCGTCGACACATACGATCGACGCTTCCTTTGTTGGCAACGAACGGGTCTGACAAGCTAGCTTTCATACACAGTTTCTTCTATCGTTGTTGCTTCTATGTGTAGCTCCTTCCACCGTCGAGGGAGAGGACTGTAGCTTCCTCCGCCACTGATAAACACCTCTGAAGCTTCCTCCGTCCATGACGTCAGCGTTAATAGCTTCCGCCACTGCCATCGCTGCTGTCGTCCATAGCTTCCTTCGTCGTTGTTGTAGTCATCCAAAGCTTCCTTTGTCGTTGCTGCTGTCATCCGTAGCTTCCTCCATCGCCGCCACCATCATTTGAAAGTTCCTCCGCCATCGCTACCCTCTCCTTCCCCACTTTCTACTATCGGTGACTCTTTTCTTCCCCTTTAATTGTTGTTAACAGTAGATAACTCTTTTCTCCCCCTCTAACTACTGTTAACAATAGATAATCTACTATTAATAATAGATTGTTAACTACCGTTATCATATATTAGTCCCTATTTAGATTTTAACACTGTTAATCTCTATTTATTTAAAATTGTTATTAGGGTTTGAGGATTAATGGCAAGTGTACAAAGAAATTTAGAAGATTCATAAAAAAATTCAAGAAAGGATCCTGCTTGGAAATACAATTATCTAAAGGATCCTAATGTAGTACTTGCATCTTTTGTGATAAGACTGCTAGAAGGTGGTATTTTTTGTGTAAAGTAACATCAAGTAGGGAACTTCAAGAATGCATCAACATGCAAGAAGTGTCCACTTGATGTAAAAAAAGAGTTGCTGACTTATTAACTGAAAAAAAGATGCAAATGAATGTTGAACATATTAGAGATAACGAAGAAGATTATTCAAAAAGTGTTAATTTAAGTGGGAAAAGAGTATATGACAAAAAAGGAAAAGAAGTCATGGTTCTTAAGAAGGGTAAAAGGGGATCGATGGACTTATATATGTATCAAGGATCACAGAAGTAACAAGGGCAAACAAGAGTAAAATTAAGACAAACAACTATAAGTGATGCTTATAATAAGGAAATAAGGAGAAGAACAATTCAGTATATTGCTCGTCTTTTTTTATCAAGCTAGCCTTCCCCTTAGTACTTATTGTTTATACAATTTTAAAGAGATGATTGAACTTATTGAAATATATGGTGGGGGATTAAAACCTTCAAGTTATTATGAGTTGTGAGTTTTATTACTAAAAAAAGAGTTGGATTATACAAATGACTTATTAAAGGGCTACAAAGAATCATGGGTAAAGTAAGGTTGCTTTATTAGTCAGATGCTTGGATCGACAGGAGACATAGGAGTATAATTAATTTCATGGTCAATTGTTCTTTAGGAACCATATTTGTGAAGTCAATAAATGTATCATCTTCTATGAAATTTGGAAAAAAGATATATGAGTTGCTTGACAAGTTTGTGGAGGAAATTGGTGAACAAAATGTTGTCTAAGTTATAAACGACAACGAAAGCAACTATGTGTTAGCTAGTAAGGTGTATCTTTTGAATTTTTTAATCTTTTAATTACATATGTCTCCAACTTAAATGGAAGAATTATGTGACTCTTAAGTCTTATTAATTTTGTTATCCTTTGTCTTAGGTAAATTACCTGAAGCAAAAAGACAACATTTATATTAGACTCTATGTACGACACATTGTATTGATTTGATGTTGGAGGATATTGGAAGGATTCCTAACATGAAGAAGACTTTAAAAAGGATAATCTTTGTCGTTGGATTTCTCTATAATCATACTGGAACTTAAAATATGATAAGAGAATTTATAGGCAATAAGGAATTGGTGAGATATAGTGTCATCCAATTTGCTACTTCTTGAGATTACAGAGCGTGCATCATCAAAAACATAATATAAGAATCATGTTTATCTCGGAGAAATGAGTGACAAGCAAATGAGTAAAAGAAGCGAAAGGTAAGAGGGCCGGTGATATCATCTTAATGTCATCCTTTTGGAATCTTATAATTTATACATTAAAGGTAATAAGCTCTCTTACTCGAGTCTTTCAGTTGACAGGTAATAAAAAGACGCCTGCAATGAGTTATATTTATGAGGCTACATATATAGCAAAAGAGATGATTCAAAAGTCTTTTGATGGAAATGAACAAAAATATAAGAAAATATTTGCAATCATTGATGAAAGATGGAATTGTCAACTTCATCGTTCATTATATGCAGTAGGGTATTATTTGAACTCATAATTCTTTTATAAGAACACCTCCATGATGTAGAAGTTATAAATGAGTTATATAAGTGCATTGCAAGATTGATTCCAAGCCTTGAAGTGCAAGATAAGATCATACACGAATTATATTTATGTAAGAATGCTGATGGTCTTTTTGGAATTCTAATAGCAGCTCGATCTAGGATAACTACATCCTCAGATATTAATAAATTTGTATAATTAATTTCATATATAGTATGTTATTGTTAATAATAAAGTAAATTTTGCAGTTGAATGATGGAGTCTATTTAGAAATTCTGCCCTGAACTTGTCGTAATTGGCTATCAAAAGTCTTAGTTTGACATGTAGTGCTACGAGTTGTGAGCGAAATTAGAGTGTCTTTGAGCATGTAAGGATCACAAAATATTTTTGTTTCAATTAATCTATTCTTTTTTAATAAATATATTAATATATTTTTAAATTAAATGACATGATAGATTCACACAAAGAGAAGAAATCGGTTAGAGCATCAATGATTACATGATCTTGTTTATATAAAGTATAATCAAGCATTGAAGGCTCGTCATGATTTGTGAAATAACATTGATCTAATCTCATTGCAAGGTATTGATGAATCAAATGAGTGGTTGGTGGAGGAAATGAGTGCGAACTTGTAAAATGCTAAAGATAAACTTGTATTTAAAGATGATAGTTTGACATGGAGAGATGTGACACGAGTCTTAGGTGTTGGAGAATTATAATCATGTACAAGATTGATGACGATGGAAAAAATGAGTGTAAAAGACTCAAGCTCATCTTTTGCTATTGTCGAAGATAAGGAAATATATTTTGATGAATATGGATGAGAGGAAGAGAAAGATGATGATATGTTTAAGATTGACGATGTTGATTATGATAATGATTGAATTTGATGCATAAAATTATTATTTTGAGTCTTTTAACATTTTTGTTATTAGAAGATAGATAATGTGACTTGATGTTTTAGATCTTTTTAATTTAATGTCATATTTTAATTTATATAATCATATTTATCAATTATATTATATATTTTTATGTTTTAATATTTTAGAGTGCCTCGTTTTGCTCGGGTGAGCACCTACCACCTCGAGCATTTTGGGATCTTGGTACCTTTTGGCCCTTAGTGTTTGTAAATTATTGATTTATATAAAGTATAAACAAGCATTGAAGGCTTATCATGATGTGTAAAATAACATTGATTCAATCTCATTACAAGACATTGATGATTCAAATGAGTGGTTGGTGGGGGAAATGAGTGCGAACTTGTAAGATATTGAAGATGAGCTTATATTTGAAGATGACAGCTTGACATGGGGAGACAAGAGTCTCGGGTGTTGAAGAATTACAAACATATACAAGACAAATGACGAAGGCAAAAATGAGTACAAAAGCCTCAGGTTTATCTCCTGCCATTGTCGAAGAGGAGGAAACCTATTTTGATGAAGATGGACGTGAGGAAAAGAAAGATGATGATATGTTTGAGAATGACGATGTTGATTATAATGATGATTGAATTTGCTGTATAACTTTATTGTTTTGAGTCTTTTGACATTTTTGTTATTAGAAGATAGATAATGTGACTTCGTACCTTGGATCTTTTTAATTTAATGTCATATTTTTATTTATATAATCATATTTATCAATTGTATTATTTATTTTTTATATTTTAATATTTCAAAGCATCTCGCTTCGCTCGGGCAAGCACCTAGTGCCTCGAGCATTTTGAGATCTTAGCGCATTTTGACGTTTAGTGCTTTTTAAATCACTGATTCTTACAAGGACTTGGCATTAGTTTCTGTAGTCAATCAAGGATTTTACTCAATCTTCTACATCCTTCTCAAGTTGGGAGCTTTTGTAACTTATTATGGAAAATATTCAAGAAGATTATGAGCATGATCAAGTTAAAGCCATTGAACTTTCAATGCAAAATTTATAGGTCAACTTGGTTGATGTTGCTGGGAGTTCTTATAGTACTATACTAGTGTCCACATGACATGACATAGGTATTGGAGTGAAATATGCGTAGTTAGACTTGGCTGAAAAGAGAATTAGTAACAAGCATCCTATAGTCAGAGGCATAGAAGATGAGGAAAGAAGAAAGGGTAGCAGGAAGAGGGTAGTTTTGCGACTTTCTAAGTCCCAATACTTTCTTGCTTGATGGTATGCCTTAGGAGTAGAAGGAAGAAAAGAAGAGAAGAACAAAAAAGAAGAGAAAAGATAACAGACGAAAAGAATAAGAAATGTTATTAGCTTAAGAATATTTTTGGATCTTTAATATTTTGTTCTAGATTTTCTTCCTTTTAGTTTGTATTCCCAAATCTTAGATCAAGGTATCAACTATGTCAAGCAATCCATATCTACACTTGAAATTCCCTTTGCTGATCTTGAGCAACACAAGCTTGGTGTATGCTTGCTTTGTGAAAGTTCTTAGAGTGAGATGTAATGCTTTAGTGGATATAAATTTTAATTAATTATTTAATGTTTTGATTGATTTGTGCTTTTTTCTCGAGTGGAATCAATTATATTCATGGTATTGAACAATTCTGATATGAACTCTCTAATCTGTATTGCTATTCTCTAGGACTGATTCATTTTTTATAGTTTTTTCTTCCTTAGAGTCAGAATTTGGTTGGGATTGACTATAATTGTTCAAACCCCACCGGAGTTGGTTGATTTTGGCCAATCCTTTATTTGACAACACTAAAAGAAGACAGTGAAGAATAGTTGATGGAAAGATTTAAATAAGGGAAGCCATGACTGAAAAATTGTAGTTGAAGACCTATGACTGTGAAACAGAGAAAACACTGTTACAATGTTACATTACAAGTTTACAACCATTGCATTGGTCACCAATGTTACAATGATGATCTCATCATTCATTACCAGGAAAGCAGAGAGAAAAATGATATATCAGGAGAGGAAATGTGAGAACAAAATGTCGCACTTATCCCATGAGGAAATAGATTCACTATAACAAAGAAGGAAGGTGTCGTGATATTCACAATTAATCTCAAATTTCATGGGCACTCACACCGAATAAAGTTTTCTTTTTTATTTATGCATTACTAATGCCTCACTCACATGGTGACTGGTTGGAAAAGAAGAAAACATGGTGACCGGAGAAGCCTTGAGAAAACAATGGGTCTATCACATCTGCAGAGCTACATGTGGATGAGTGTTATGCTTTTTTTTATGACATATATAATAGTTATTTACTTCATTGGTATCTTTGTCATATATATTTAGTATTTATATTCTAATATCATAAATATTTTATGTTATTATATTTTACTGTCATTTTTTGGTTATATATGTTTTAACAAATTTAGATGTTTTATGAAATATGCATATAAAAGACCTTAGAAACGTACATATCTTCAATTTTTTCTCAGATCTTAATTTGAATTTCAATATTTTGTTAATTTTTAAAATTATTTTGTTAGTCAATTCCAACCCCATTGATTTTATCTAATCGATCCTACCTATCTTGATCATATCGTTCCTAACTGAATATAATATTGCTATTGATCTTGCATACTATAGAATAAACAAGATGATCATTTTAACAGGGTGTTATAGTATTGTAGCCTCAGATCATTGTCATTATGTGTTAATTTCCATATTGGTCTTTGTAATCTTAAGTCTTAGTGCATGTAAGTCCTTTGAGTTTGTTTAGCTACAACAAGATGGCTAATTTTAGGTAACCAGTCATGTATTGAGTCGCTTATCACAGAAGGCTTTTAAAATGTTTTGGATTTTCCCCTTGTCTCCTTCCTTGAATCTATACTTTCTTTTTGAAGTCTAAAAGAAACTTTGTGCTTTTTTTATTAGCTTAAATCTTTATAAACCTCGTCTTAGTTTTCTACCAATTCTACTCTTGTCTTTTTTGTGATTTTTGCATTTACATGAATGAACAAGCCTTTTCTCATTCAAGTAAACTTTTCTTTCTCATCTGACTTAAATATAAGAGTCATGACATGCAATTTTAAGTGGACCGAATAGCAACGAACAATTATTGAACGTCAGTAGGATGGATGACACGATAGTATGAATATTGAATGATAATTGAACTTCAGTAAGATTAATGGCTCAATTATTGAACAGTTATTCACCTGTTAAAAACTAATTTAATTAAAAATAATTTTGAGCTAAATTGAACATTCATAGGCATAAACCTGTTTGGCATCAATTTAAACAAGATGTCCACTATGAGATGTATTAGTTTAGTACACGATAGTATGAATATTGAATGATAATTGAACTTCAGTAAGATGGATGGCTCAATTATTGAACAGTTATTCACCTGTTAAAAACTAATTTAATTAAAAATCATTTTGAGCTAAATTGAACATTCATAGGCACAAACCTGTTTGACATCAATTTAAACAAGTTGTCCACTACGAGATGTATTAGTTTAGTGCTAGTAGCCAAGTGGTTATGAAAGCCCGTGAAATCCTTTTCACTATGTTTACTTTCTTCTTTTCTCCCATAATTCTATATACTATTTGCTTTCACATTTATCAATGATCAATCTTTAAACTCCAAATGTGCTTATTGGTTGTATGTGCATAACACACTACCAATGTATAACCTGCTATGATGATTTTGAGTGCAGTGTTTTTTTTTTTTTCTATTTTTCTCGAAAGCATTGACCTAACACAACTTACAACATGGTTGGCTTTGTGGCGAGTAATTTAAGATTTATAATTGGCATTTCCCCCTCTTTAGATGCTGACATCATCTGTGACATTTATTAGCAGGTGCTTTTGCAATAGGAATGCTTTTAGAATCTACTTATACATAGAAAAACCAGAATTTTTTACTTTGGATTGCTGTCCATTAAAAGAATAAATTATGACACAAGAGAACTAAAGGGAAAGACAGGCGGATAAATTGTTAACTCTACTTTGAGAATAATTGTTTGCGAAATAACTAACTATGCAATGAACCACTTTTTCTGCCTTTCTAGATTACCTACCTGCAGCTGACTGAACTGCTAAAGATTCAAAACAACTGAAACTGGGATACTTAGATTAGATAGCACTTGTCTTGTTGCTCTTCCACCAAGTTTGATCCATCAGCTGGTGATGTGATAACTATATAGACTTTTTATGTGTAACAATTGAAGCTACTGCTGAGAGCCATAATTTTTCATAAAAAACAACTTCAGTCTTAGGAAAGGCATCTTTTTTTTTAAAGCTCTGAGGAAAGGACAACATTTGCTACTGGAAGCCTCTAACATCATTTTCTCAATCATTGGCCAACAAGTTTACGAGGAAAATTTTTCAGATCAGAAGGAAGCGAAGATTCAAATTTTCACATCTTCAATGTATATATGTTTCTATAACTAATATGGCTAAGAAATCTATGTCACAGTGTTATCTTTTTTGGTCTACACAAAAGATTTTATTTAGGATTAAAATCCAACTTCATATTGCTTGTAAAATGTACACATGAGAGTTGAAATATGAACTCCATTTTATGTTGATATATAGTAGTTCGGCATCCGTTAAGGTTGGATTTATCCAGGTCTAACCTTTATATACATAGATGAAGACCCAAGCACAACCATGGAGGATCCACATGGATCTAGATTGGTTTAGCGTGGGCCTGTTCTAGATTTACGTAAATGTAGCCTGAATCAATGTGGTATTAGGCTAGATCTGTGCAAATCTAGCTTAGTTCTATCCTTGCAGATCAAGCTTAGATCTTGAGCATGTTTAGAATGAACAATCAACCTATGGCATGTGCTTTAAAGCAAAAGGTTTAACTATAAAATGTGGAGTGTGCAATCCAAGCAATATGTCTTAGCAAGTCTTAAGCAAGAAAAGTAAGCATCAGAACAAGATGACAAGGTTTAGATTTACCTTGATTTGGAGAGAAGAATTGATTGCAGAGAAGTCTACACTTTAGCAAGAAAGAAAGGATCTAAATCTATTCCCACTTTGAGAAATTTGAAAAAGGGACAATGACCATGAAAAGAGGAGAATTGAGGGTGCTGGTGAAAAAATGTTATGAAATTGCATTGGAAAGGGTTGATAGAGGGTGCGAAATATGCAGTAAGCCAGGGTTGATGGGGTGTGGGAACTGGGCGATATGCTTACTACTTATTTACATATGTACTGTCTGGTATACTTGGTATGCATCAATATGGACAAAATCGTCTGGTATACACATCAATTTGCGATTGAACTGGAAATTACCGATCGTAGAGACCGGTCCAGTCAAAACTTAAAGCCATGCTGGTATATTAGATATTAATTTCTTTATCTTTTGAGTATAAATAATTATTTAATGTTTTTAATTATTAGTCCCACCTTTTGTGTCTGTGGAACTTGTTCTCTGGCCATTCGAAAATTCTGCTTTTTTAGTATCACTCGCACTTAGTTATTATGAGAGATTTTGTTAGACTTTCTCATTAGAATGCTAACTGTGAGGTTCATATACCAGAGCTTCTGAAATTTCTTCATAAGCTTAAGTTATTCTTTTTTTCAAACCTGATTGATCTATTACAGTCTGGAGTACATTTGTGCAGAACAAAAAGGAAATGCATGAGGCAGAAAAGAAAGACATTCAGAGTGCTGATGGAGCAATCAATCAGGCACTTAAGGAGGAATTTAATGGTAGTACAATTCCAACTGGGTTGGGAATTGCTATTAAACGGCAAAGGAAAACCAAGCTAAAGAGTAAACATCTTGAGCTGCATACTTCAGGATCAACTGATGGTAACTCTGGTGGTCATTTCATTCATCTACTGTATGATATTAGATACACATGTAGTGTTTATAACCAGTTGTTGGTAATGCCTTTTAAATTGGAGAATGATTTGATTTGTGATGCTACTTCATTTCAGGTACCCATTTAAATCCTTTAGCTTCTAACAGCTGTCGTTATGATAGTTCTCTAGGTAATACTTCTTATTTGTTCATTATGGTGTTAATAAATTCCATTTTCTTTAAGCTACTTTCCCTTGTAACTTTTCATGTTAAATAAGCTTGTTGTGGTTTGTCAGGCTTGCTAACAAAGAAATTCATTGATCTGCTACATAAAGCCAAGGATGGGAGTCTTGATTTGAACACTGCTGCAGAAACATTGGAGGTTCAACTCTATTATTTGCAAATAATCTAGGCTTTCTAAGTTTGTTCCTTATCTTGTCCTTATAGCTGAAACGAATTACCAATAAATTAAATTGCTCTTTGACTGCTTTGATAGGTTCAGAAGAGGAGGATTTATGACATAACTAATGTTCTTGAAGGAGTAGGATTGATTGAAAAGACTTTCAAGAATAAAATACGCTGGAAGTAATTTTTAAATCCCGTTGTTTATTTTTGTTTGATTGAAAATTTTTTGTGCTTATAAAAGATTGTTGTGATAAGGGGAATCGATATGTCAAGGCCAAAAGAATTGGATGATCAAATTGCTCGGTTGAAGGTATGTCATCTTGGTAATGCCGTTCCTTACAAATCTATACTGGTTATTGCACTTTTTTTTTAAATTGCATCTAAACACATTATTACTTTACACTGGTTACATGTCTCATCGATATCATACTTCTTTTGCATTTGAGAAAATGAGTGTGGTCTTGGATTTTCATATTTTACCAGTATACTTGTTGAAATAGTGGGATGTTGATAAGATTTTTATGAAGAGATAGCATGCTCAAAGCCAAATTAGAATAACTGCTGAACATGATGTTCGAGATATCACAGGTTTAAGAACTTCTTATCATTAGTGTTTGGCAGCGATAGCTAGGTTCTCAGATCTTACTGTGACCCGCTTACTGGAGTGTCTTCTAGTTAAGAGAGTGTGGGTTTAGAATTAGGGCTTGCTATTCAATGAATTCAGCAAAATGATTTTGCTGAACAAGAGGTTCTGCAGTGAGTTCAACATCTTAATGTTGTTACAAGACCAATTTTAGTGAAGGGATTTTAAATTCAATACCCAAAAATTGATTTCAGCACCTTGAACCCAGTGAATTGGTAATGATTGAGATAAAAAACAGGGATACGTGCCTCTGAGTTCATATGAAATCATTTACTGAATTTTGAGTGAATAATTTCAACCAATTCAAGTTGAGTGAATTTATGAAAGACAACTATCTTCTACTAATAATTGGACTGGCATGCTTCAGATCTGTGTCATGGCTTAAAAGCTAAAGCAATGTTGGAAATGCTTGCAAATCATGAAATCAATGTACAAAACTTGAAAATGATCTTAATATCTTGACATAAACGAAGAGTGCCATGCACATTTGGAGGAATGGGCTAGAAGATATGTTAAATTGAATGTTGATAAATGCTGTATGGCCTTTGATAAGTATTTGGTATATGGCTTGCTTGATTCCTATTACAAAATTGTTAAAATTATTGACAAAATATTTTTCTATTTTCTTAATTGAAGAAGCTTTTATTCCTTTTATAAAAGTATCTTTGGTGCATAAGTTCATAAATTTATTGGCATAAACTGGGAGGTCATATTGTCCTTTTTCAGGTTTGAAGGACCTTTCACTATAATGAAATTAGAATTGACCTCTGGGCATGGGTGAGAGTTTGCATGGACCTAGACCTAGTGGCTTCATGTTTGTGCTTTCTTAGTTGTTCTTGATTTTGTTACTAACTAATTTAATTAAGCTTATGTGACCTTAAGTATTAAAATAGAAGGCACATGCAAGTCAGAGGATCATTGATTATCAGCCTTATCCATATCTTGGTGAAGATGATCTTAAAGATTTTGGCAAGCATAAGCTGCAACTGATACTTATTTATCAGTCTCATGTTGTTTCCTTCAAGACAAATGACTTATGATTTTGCATTATGCATGCATATAAAATTGAACATTGTTCTTGATGCAATAAATGTGTAATCATGTATAAAGTCAATTTTAATAAAGCCTTTATATTGTGAAAGGCAAATGTATGTACACCCTGCCTTGCAGAAAGGATCTCTACTCCTAAATGAGTACCATGAAGTTCCATGCTCATCCAAAAATTGCTGATGACACTGACATGATGGAAGGCAACCCGTCTTTCCCTGCTATTTGGCTTGTCTAATATATTGCAGTCTTGGCCATCCCTGTGCACCATTTGTTCTTGTTTAAAATCCCTCGGCTGATTAAATAGATTGATAGATGCAAAAAAAGAAAAAAAAAAAAAAAAACAGATCTCATGTAGCAGTGTTTCTAGTACCAGCAATTTGAGCTAGCTGGTTAATTGATCATGTGATTGCAGAGCTAAATGAGGATGCACATCTAACATTATTAATTTAAAATTTCATAGCCTTGCCTTCTTTAGCAATTGATAGTTGAGGATATTTAATTGGGTCATATTTATTGGAAAGAGATAGACATGGCTTAGTAATAAAATCTTATGACAAATTTCTCAGGATACTAAATAATTATGTTCATAGAGGAGCAATAATGAGACCCGTCTCTTGTGAACCTTTTCTTGGTCCTATATTTTTTCAGCAACTACCGTGATGCTAGGTTTGTAGAGGCAATTAAAGGATGTACCAATCATTGATAGATATTCTTTTTTAATTTGTATATATATCTGTAAGATTTGATGGGATCAAAGGTAACTTCCTATAAAAATGTGCAAGATGACTTCTTACAAGAGGAACTCCTCTGTAAAGAGATGCATGTTCCTTTGGACTATGTTGTCTAACATATATATGTGATGCTATTAGCACTTCCCCATCAGTCGTAACTTTTCAAAGAGGATTCAAATGTTACTCTACTCAGCATTGCAGTGTTGAATTTTATGCTTTTAAACTTTCTATGAGGACAGCATGAACCACCCTCCTTTAATTGACCACAGCAAAGAATATATAAAAACTTAATATATGATATGAGCTTGGATGTTTTGTAATTGAGGGAAACAATCATATATTCAATTGGAATGCAAGGACTAAAGGATGTGGCTTTTTTTCTTACACAACCCTTGATGTGTTTTATGTTCTTGTGTATGTTCTTTTGTCACCCTTTCTTTTTTGGTAAGCTTATTTTTTCTATAAATGGGTCCTTTTTCTGGTAGGTGAGTTCCTCTCTTCTTTTTCTTTTTCTTTGTAGGTTTTTCTTCTATCATTTCTCTTAAAATTGAAATAGGTTTCTCTCCTTCCTTTCCAAGAAACCTAGAAAAGAAAACTGACATTTGAGCCGGTTGGCTTTTGGAACAATGGTCCACAATAACTGGGCTGTATATCTGCTAGCATTGGGCTGGGATAACTGATATTTAACATTGGCTGGATATATATCACTGAGATGTTTGACTCTAGCCAGTCTAAGGTCGGGTTTTGGCTAAATTCCAGTGGAACGAGGAGTTTATTTCTTTATTTTTCTTTTTGAAATTAAAAAGAGGCATATGCCTAAATATTACCTCAGCTGACAACACTTGAGGCCTGCTGACAGTGTGAAACAAATTTTAAGAGGCTCAATACTCTGTTATATATTTTACAAATTTCTATTGATACAAAATTGGCTAGAATGTTTAATTATGTATCTTAATTTGTCGCAGGCTGAAGTCAAAGCTCTATATTCAGAAGATTGCAGACTGGATGAGATGATAAGGTGGGTTGTCATCTGAAAAAGAAGTGTAGTACTTTCATATGTGGCTTAGCTTCCATTTCTTTTGCAGAGAAATACAAGAGAGTCTGTGGGTCTTCACTGAAGATGAAAACCACAAAAAGTAGGTTCCAATTTGTTGCTTTCCATGTCCAAATAATATGCTTGGATTTTTTTTTATTTTCCCTAAAATTTAATGGTCTGCTCTGCTTAGAGGGCTCTATCTCACCAAAGAAGACATTACCAGCATTCCTTGCCTCCAGGTTGCCTATGGATCCTTAGGAATTTCAGTCTGTTTACATCTATTAATTGTACCCTTCTATCAATAATTTAAGATATTCCATTCCTAATTGATGGGGATAGGATGCTGTCCTTATTGCAATAAAAGCTCCGCATGGGACAAGCGTCGAAGTTCCAGATCCTGATGAGGTCAGTTAGATACATTCAGCAATGTGATAACTTTTTCATAATTGGTTGGGTTTGATGACGTTACTTTTTTTAATAGGGCATAGATTTTCCACAAAGGCGGTATCAAATTTTCTTGAGAAGTTCGATAGGTCCAATTAATTGTTTCCTAATTAGGTATTTTTCTGATTTAGTGTCCATGATCCTTGAGACTTCAAATTTAAATAGTAATTGAGCCTTCTCTACTAATTGGCAGTAATCACATGGACAGAATTGGTGCTTCAAATCATAGCCCACAGGAAGCAGCAACAGATTCGTGCATTCAGAGTAGTTCCAGTAATAATGGTATATCTCTACAGCCCACAGAACAAGATGCTGGTCAGGGATATGAGCTTGAAGACCCAGTTCCACCCAGGATCCTCTTAGATTCAATAATCTCCAATGATTGCATGGGTGGCATAGTAAAGATTGTACCATCAGATGTTGATGTGAGTGTTCAGAGGTGATTTAGTAATCAGAGATTCCAACATGTTTATGGTTTATTGACAACTAATTTCTTGCCATGCAGATAGAGGCTGATTACTGGCTTTTTTCAGATCTTAGATCTAGCATTACAGATGCATGGAGGACTGAATGTATCCTTGAACTAAATAGGACTCGGTCCTGTATTTTTCTCTTTCTAATGCAGATATACTGACATAAGAAACTATTATTGCTGGCACAATGTTGTTATGGTATCCAAACAGTTTTCATATGTGGCAGCTTTTAATCGTCATCTTCCTTGTTCGTGTCAACTTCATGCTCGCACACTGGTGTTTTGGATTTGATGGCCCGTCATGAACATCCACTTACTGTTGGGATCAAAAAGCTTTTGTTTTTGCAAAATGTTTACTAAGTATCTGCAAAATAACTAGGCGATTCTTGCTAGTGAACTTATCAATAAAGTGAAGCAAGGAATTTGGCAGTTTAGACTGAAACAAGAAATCTGCAGTTCATTCTTATATTTATTTTTTAGCTACTCAAAATCATCCTGATTTTCCTTGATTGATAGAATAATGCGAACAGGATTTCCTCTAGATCATCCTTACACTATCTTAAAGGTCCGCTACTGTTTCCAGATCCAAAAAAGCAGATTGGAGACTTGGGGGCTGCTCTCTTGTGCATGGATGGGGGGATGGCTTGCCTGTTTGTATAGAGCATCAAAGATGGTGAATCAAGGGGGAAACCCAATGTCTTCTATAATGCTTAACATCTTTCTTTTTGATTACGAACATTGTAGCTTTGTATATCTCATATGATTCTTCCTATTAATTTTACATTACTAACCGAATAAAAAATCCATAGTTGTTTTAGCAGTTGTCTGATATCTTTCAGTTCGATTGGATATTTACAATTTCCAATGCCACGGAAGAATTATATGCCTTGCAGGGCTTGGGATGTGATGATACAGTCGGTTGCCTCGTTTATAAAATCCAGGATTGTCATTCGGTGCTTCAAATGTGTTATCATGATGTAGAATACTTGGTATCCACGCTTACGGGGCTGCACACATTAGGTGGGCCTTGGAGAGGCAACACCATTTCGAAACATTATGGGGTGATTCAGTGAGCCAAAATAATACAGTTCATTGTAAATATAGGATTTGCATATATTCAATCCATCGATGGCATCTTTTTAGTTCTATGCTCTGAAGGTGTATGCTGTGAAGGCTGTTTGTAACACTTGTATGCTGACAAAGATTAACAAGAATGTCCAGAAAGAAAATGCAGCATTTCATGAATGTATTTTGTTGCCATCTGTGCATAAATGGCTTATGCTGGATCTTTCTAGAGCGAATTTTCTGAAATCAAGCTCAAAATTTTGTTAACTGCTGCCACATTTATGCCGCTTGAGCGTCTGGCCGAATAGTATGTCTTCCAGTCTGCCATCAGATCAGCCCGAGGTTGATTGGTTTTTCTCACCAGCCAGACATAACTTGTGTGAATAAGGTTTGTTTTGTCTACTGCTTGCTGGTCAGTGAGTAGCAGCCGAGGTTGATTACCTTCTGACAGAAAAGCTTATTGCTGATGTTGTCTGGTGGATCTGTTGCTGATGTTGTCTGGTGGATCTGTTGCTGCTGCTGTTGCTTCATGCAACAGATGCATTATATGATGAGTGTGCTGAAAATAGCTGAACAAAAGAAGTTTGGGCCTCCATGGCTGGGATGATCAGCTTGGTCCCAAGTTTGGATCCACCCTAGCTATACCATGTAGTAATATTTGTTCCTGTCATTCATGATGATCTTAGCCGACTGACTGTCTTTTCCTTACTTTGATGATTTCTCTCTCTCTCTCTCTCTCTCTCTCTCTTTTGAAAGGTAGAGACGCTAATGCGGTAACTGTGCGTAAGGCATAACCACGAAAACACTCTCCCGAGAGTAGAACTTTCGATTTCTATTTTCTTAAGCGTGCTTGAGCATTCAACACATTAACGACTAATATATGTTGGTTAGGCTTTGTGATTTTGGTCAAAATCTAAAGAGTTCGACTAAGAAGGATATGTCTAAAGATGTTGCTCAATCGAAGGCAATGGATGCCACTCGATGTTTCTAATCATGGAAAGGTTGAGAAGAGACTTAATCCAAGTAAGAATTTTCTAAGGATTTATAATTTTTCTGAAGAAAGCAAAACAGAACTTTCTTTTTATTATCATGGGAAGTATATACTGCTTAAAGAAGATCCTTGAGTTTCTCCAATAATAGCAAACACATCCAACCAACATACATATTCTCAAGTAGTTAATGCACTACTTACTAAAAGACTCTTAATAAAAGCAACAAAAGTGACTTCAGAAATAATAAAAAATATATATATAACAACAAAGACTCTAAAACATAATTAATTAGTAGTTGTCTAAAATTAGATCATGCCCCTATATTATTGTCCTCAGCTTGGGAAAAATTAAACTTAGAAATTATAGTCAACTCCTTCCAAAGCACCTCATTAATCTTCTTTAGTTCTTGAGGTGAAATCCGTGCATCTTCAAAATTGCTTTTTCATTGAAATGTACCAAGTATTGAGCAAGTGACTTGTTGTAATACTTTGAACGTCTAATACATCAATCACTTCTCTAGAAAAGCTCATATACTTGGTGATAAATTCATTTGGCTTTATGAAAATTTTATTCTCATCCCTATAGTATGGACCCAAGTCACATTATAAAGATTGGACTAATTGCTAACCCATTCGGTAGCTCAATGTGATAAAGCATTTGACCCGAATTTTTTAGTAACTCAACATGGTTCGATTTTCTTTTGCTTGCATTTATTATATGTCTTAGAAGGATTTTTTTTTTTTTTGAAGATAAACCATGATAAGATCACCTTCTTCAAACTCTTTATTATATGTCTTGACTGTTCACCAACTTGATCATGAATGATCTTAATATGAACAGCAAACTGTTCCACATCCATGCTAACATTTGATTGATTTGTAAGTGAAATTAGGATGGTTAAGATTTGTTGACAAGTTAAGAGAGTCGTAGGCAAATTCTGCATGAGAAAGAATGACAGACATCCCATCTTTGAGATTTGTCACCAACCAAGCTTCTTAATAAATTCCCAAGGGAGTGACTTGCCACATCTGTTTGGATGATATGTATGCACTAGAAAACTATAGCTTAATACCCGAAAGCTTACAAAATGTCTTTCAAAAGCAACTCACAAATCTTATATCATGATCCGAAGTAAAGGACCTTAGAGTACCACAAATGAACTACTTCTTTGAATAATTAATTAGCCACATGTGAGGCATCAAGAGAATTTATGTAAGGTAGGAAGTGATTTATCTTAAAATCTATTACTAACCACCAAAATACAATCATACACATATTGCCTTTATGCAAACTAAGAACAAAATCTATTGAGGCATTCTCCTAAGGTGCATTAGGAATAGGAAGGGGCTGGTATAAACTAATATTTTACACTCCTCTTTTGTCCCTTTGACAAATATAATATCTTTGCATAAAGCCAGAATATCCAATTTTATGTTAAGGACAAAAGTTCTTTCTTTAATAAAGTGAGTAATGTCCTCCGAATCTATAACCATACAATTTTTTCATGGCAATTACTTATAAAAAACCTTCCAATAAGCAAAGCTAATTTCTTTTGAAAAGATAACCATTTATGAGTATATAATCACTATTTTTTTCTCATCTAACTTTTGTCAGATTTTAGAGAAGAAAGGGTCAACTGCATACTTTTATGGTAAAAGATCAAATCCAATAATATCTCATAAGAAAGAGTGATCAACAAGTTGTACTTCCTGCATAAGACATTTGCTACCTTACTAGATGAATTGGCCTTATAATGAAACAAACTAAAATTTTTCAAGTAAGCAACCCATCCTACATGCCTAGTATTAAGCTAGGTTTTATTTAACCTTGAGGAATCTTAAAGCTTGATGGATAGTCCATATAAAAAATAAACTTCCTATTATTGCGATGCTTAAATTATCACATATAATGCTTTGTTATATGTTGAATATTTTAACCTGACATCACTTAGTTTATCACTGAAAATAAGTACTTATTCTTCCTTCTTATATTAGGACAACCTATATTTTTACACTCTACTTGAAAAGTCTTAGAGAAGTCGGACAATGCTAATACTAGTGCTTGTACAAGTTTTTTCTTTAATAATTTAGAACTTTCTTTAGCTTTGTTGGTACACATAAGCTCTTTGTTACTCAAGAAATTAAACATATGAATAACAATAATACTAAAATTTTTAATGAATTGTCAATAAAATAATACCAAGCCATAGATGTTTCGAATACCGGTGGAACGCCTAGGTCTAGGCCAATGAAGGATAGCATTCTTTTTTTCCTCGTATATTTGCAAGCTACCTACACTTATCACATAGCCTAAAAATATAACTTTATCAATTATGAAATAATACTTTTTAAGATTGATATATAGTTTGTCATAGTGGAATTTGAACATTTTTTGAAGTGCTCTAGATGATGTATTGTATCTCAGCTATGTACTAAAAGATCATCAAATCAAACAACATACTTTCCTATAAACCTCTTTAAGAGTTAAAGTTCTCAACCCCATGCAGGGATTGGAGGGCCCAAATAGTATCATGACAAGCCATTTATACTACCCCTATTTAGTTTTAAAGGCTATCTTTTGTTCATCACTTAGTTTAATACGAATTTAATGATAATCACTACTAAGGTTAATTTTAGAAAAAACCTTAGCCCATAGGTACTAATGTGCATGGCGATCTACTCGTAGTGAAAATGAGATGATGGAATGAATAAAGATAGGAGGTATTTTTTTATTACCTATGTGGTTATGGGATAGGGTCAGGTAGAGCACTCCTCACCTCATTCCTTTACCAATCTTCTCCCTATTATATTATAATATTATATAATATATTTATTTATAATAATATAAATAAAAATATACAAACTCAATATCTATAACTCTAACCTTCCAAATTAACTACTAAATCAATCTTGTATTTAATTTTTAATATATTTAAAAATTTTATAAATAAAATAGTTAAAAAGTAAATATCCTTTTTTATATTATAGGTGGGAGCGTTATCACCTTTTTGATATTATATATGGATAATATCCTGATCATTGAGAATGATATAGGAATGCTATCCATAGTAAAGGATTGGTTATTTATACACTTCTCCATTTAGGACTTAAGGGAAGCATTTTATATATTAGGGATTCGGATCTATAGAGATAGATCCAAGATGATGCTTGGCTTGTCCCAATCTAGATACATAGAAACCATTGTCAAAAGGTTTGACATAGAAAATTCTAAGAAAGGTCTCATATTGATGAGATATCAAATATCGCTTTCTAAGAGTATGCCCTCAAAAACTCCTTAAGAAAAGGCGAACATTGATAGGATACCCTATGCATCAGCAATATAGTTTATCATGTATATCAAGCTATGTACCAGGCCTGATATAGTGCATGCTCCGAGTGTCACGAGTAGGTATCAGGCAGATATAGGCTTGGAACACTTGAAAGCATAAAGTGTATCCTTAAGTACTTAAGAAGAACTAATAATCTTTTACTAGTATATAGAGGTAGTAGCCTTAGGATTGAAGGCTACACGGACTCAAGTTTTCAGTCTGATGTCGATGATAGCTAGTCTAATTCGGGGTATGTGTACACCTTAAATGGAGTAGTATGCTAAAAAAGTTCCAAACAAGATATTATTGGTGACTCAACCACAGAGACAAAGTACATTGCTGCAGTAAAGACAGTAAAGGAGGAAGTCTAGATAAAAAAGTTCATCACAAATCTGGAAGTTGTGCTAGGCAGCAAGGAGTCGATTCCTTTATATTGCAACAACTACGGGGCGATTATTCAAATAAGGGAACCTAGGTCTAAATGGTATACTGAAAATAAAATGACGATTGCCCTTATCCTTAGAATTAATATACACTTTAGTTTTTATTTTATTACCATTTCTCATTTTAATTCACTTCCATGTAACTAACATTGTTAGTTGTAGAAAAAAAATATATCAAATTTACAATTGACATTTTAATAAATACTTGAGCAAGCTAGCAAGCATTGTTAGCAAGCATTGTTGATGCTTTATCAAAAACTACAATAGTGGTACCATCTATCATGATGTTTATTTCACCTAGGGTTATAGAGGTAGCATAGAGGTAGCGTACATGGTAATTACAGTATTGCTTGGGTCAAGTTTTTCAACCATATCAAATTTTACTGTGGTGGTACTACCCAATGTTAATAGTGGTAACTATTAGTAACCCGAAACTATGAACAAGTGATCGTTTTGGCTTTATTTTTTAGGTTTTTTTGGAGACTATAAATGTCTCATTTGTGTTTTGTTGATCGAGCATCAATCCTTGAGTTTGTTAGTCATATGTGTCCTGAAAGCCAATCACGTGAGCAATGACACGTGTGACTTGACACGTAGTCTTTTTGCTTATTATATTTTAGCATTTATCACTTTATATCGCTTGTTACATATATGCATATATATATTGTGAAGTTCTTAGATCTGTGAAATGGGAATTGGATCGTGATGAGATCACGATAATGAGACCGATTCGCCTTTAAACATAGATCCTAAATAATCCCGATCATAGATTACTCAAGAGGGACATCGAGATAACATCATAGACTAGTGTGTTGTATACCCGTCCATATGATGAATACAGTTGGTCTTATAGCTGCTCGTGTGGGGACACTAGGGATACAATACAGATGCTCATTGGAGAATGAGTTCACTGATTGATCCACTTACGGAATGCTAGATGGTTGATGATGCCTTATTATCAAACAATGATTCTGCAGTCTCAGTTGTGTATTTGGTCCTTAGTGCTAGTCATAGGTGCCCAACAAGCCAATCACGTGAGTGATGGCACGTGTGACTTGATACAGAATCTTTTTGCTTATTATATTTTGGCGTATATTACTTTATAACTATTGCATAAATGCATACATATATTGTGATGTCCTTGGATTTGTGCAATGGGAATCGGATCGTGATGAGATCACGATAATGAG
The DNA here is from genome assembly GCF_036884655.1 of Musa acuminata AAA Group. Classification (NCBI taxonomy): domain Eukaryota; kingdom Viridiplantae; phylum Streptophyta; class Magnoliopsida; order Zingiberales; family Musaceae; genus Musa; species Musa acuminata. The sequence goes on from NC_088341.1 coordinate 28,420,153, forward strand.
ATCGATTCACCTTTAAACACATATCCTAAATAATCCCGGTCATAGGTTACTCGAGAGGGACATTGTGATAACTGGATAGACTGGTGTGCTGTATACCCGTCCATATGATGGATGCAGTTGGTCTCATAGCTGCTCGTGTAGGGACACTAGGGATACAGTATAGGTGATCATTGGAGAATGAGTTCACTGATTGATCCGCTTACGGAATGCTGGATGGTTGATGATGCCTTATTGTCAGACAGCAATTCCGTAGTCCTAGTGGTGTATCTGGTCCTTAGACTTGAGACACCAAGGATGTCCTATATGAGTGCTCCACTCTTTGATACCAGACTTATAGGTTTGGTTGTCTCAAATCTAGTACAGCTGGTCATTGGGAGTGGTAGTCGACCTTATGAGGGCTATTGAGTGTCGATAGAGGATCATCCACTCTCGGCGTCATGAGAGGAATATCCCATGTGTTCTTGCTCAGACAAATCCCTAGCCAGGGTCATTCGGGTTGAGAGAGAAAGAGTTCTCCGGGAGAATCCGATTAGAGCGAGACTCGAGTAGAAACCGTATGGGTCTAACAGCACCATGCTCGATATACGGTCTCTGGGATATTAGATGGATGAAGGACTATAGATACACGGTAACTGAGGACAGACAGGTCCAATAGATTGGATTCCCCTGTATCGTCTGGGGACTACGGCGTAGTGGCCTAGTACTTCCGTAGTCGATGAGTCAAGTGAATTATTACAGAGATAATAATTCACTGAGTTAGAAGAAGTTCTGACAGGTATGACTCACGGCCAGCTCGATATTGGGCCTAGAGGATCACACACATATGGTAGGTATTGCGATGAGTAGAGGTTCGGATATGAGATATCCGACGGAGCCCTTGTCTTATTGGATGCAGATCCAATACCCACTAGGGGAGGACCCATTAGGGTGTGACAGGGGACCTCTATAAATAGGAGGGATTCAGAGCCTCATAGGCTAGAGCCTTTGCTTGCCTTTCCTATTCTCCTCTTCCTCTCCACCTCAGATTAGGCCTGGAGTTTTTAAGGAGCGTCGTCGCAACCCTGCTGTGTGGATCACCGCTAGAGAGGAGGACGCTTGACCTCCTTTACCCTCTCCTAAGGATCTGCAAGGAAACAGGGATATACGATCTCCCTAGGTAACACAATCTACTCTATACGCAGTTTCATGTTTTGCGGATTTTTGCGCACCAATCTTCGCACGACGACGAACATCTTTTTGGGAATCGAGGATTTTGTTTTCTTGTTCTTCCGCTGCGCATGTGATGTCGCCCCCATGATTTCCCAACACTTAGACTTTAGACACCAAGGATGTCTTATATGAGTGCTCCACTCTTTGATACCAGACTTATAGGTTTGGATGTCCTAGAACTAGCATAACCGGTCATCGGGAGTGACAGTCAACCTTACGAGGGCTATTGAGTATCGATAGAGTATCATCTACTCTCGGTGTCATGAGAGGAATGTCTCATGTATTCTTGCTTAAACAAATCTCTAGCTAGGGTCACTCGGATTGAGAGAGAAAGAGTTCTCCGGGAGGTTCCGATTAGAGCGAGACTCGAGTAGAAACCATATAGGTCTGACAGCACCATGCTTGGTATATGATTTTTGGGATATTAGATGAATGAGGGACTATGTAAACATGATAACTAAAGACAGACAAGTCCAATATATTGGATTCCCCTGTAACGTTTGGGGATTGCGGCGTAGTGGTCTAATAGGTCCGGAGTCGATGAGTCAAGTGAATTATTATGTAGATAATAATTCACTAAGCAAGAAGAAGTTTTGACAGGTATGACTCACATCCAACTTGATATTGGGTCTAAAGGATCACACACATATAGTAGGCATTGTGATGAGTAGAGGTTCGAACATGAGATATCCGTCGGAGCCCCTATCTTATTAGATATAAAAAAAGCTCTTTAATTATTGGATCTTGTGGATAAGATCCAATAAGAGCCCATGAGAGATTATTGGATAGAGATCCACTAATCTAAAAGGCTTGGGTAGTTGGTGCTAGTCATAGGTGCCCAGCAAGCCAATCACGTGAGTGATGGCACGTGTGACTTGATACATAATCTTTTTGCTTATTATATTTTGGCGTATATCACTTTATAACTATTGCATAAATGCATACATATATTGTGATGTCCTTGGATTTGTGCAATGGGAATTGGATCGTGATGAGATCATGATAATAAGATCGATTCACCTTTAAACACATATCCTAAATAATCCCGGTCATAGGTTACTCGAGAGGGACATCGTGATAACCGGATAGACTGGTGTGCTATATACCCGTCCATATGATGGATGCAGCTGGTCTCATAGCTGCTCGTGTAGGGACACTAGGGATACAGTACAGGTGCTCATTGGAGAATGAGTTCACTGATTGATCCGCTTACGGAATGTTGGATGGTTGATGATGACTTATTGTCAGACAGTGATTCTGTAGTCCTAGTGGTGTATCTGGTCCTTAGACTTGAGACATCAAGGATGTCCTGTATGAGTGCTCCACTCTTTGATACCAGACTTATAGGTTTGGCTGTCCCAGATCTAGTACAGCTGGTCATTGGGAGTGGTAGTCAACCTTACGAGGGCTATTGAGTGTCGATAGAGGATCATCCACTCTTGGCGTCATGAGAGGAATATCCCATGTGTTCTTGCTCAGACAAATCCCTGGCCAGGGTCATTCGGGTTGAGAGAGAAAGAGTTCTCCGGGAGAACCCGATTAGAGCAAGACTCGAGTAGAAACCGTATGGGTCTGACAACACCATGCTCGATATACGGTCTCTGGGATATTAGATGGATGAGGGACTATAGGTACACGGTAATTGAGGACAGACAGATCCAATGGATTGGATTCCCCTGTATCGTCTGGGGACTACGGCGTAGTGGCCTAGTACGTCCGTAGTCGATGAGTCGAGTGAATTATTACAGAGATAATAATTCACTGAGTTAGAAGGAGTTCTGATAGGTATGACTCACGGCCAGCTCGATATTGGGCCTAGAGGGTCACACACATATGGTAGGGATTGCGATGAGTAGAGGTTCGGATATGAGATATCCGACGGAGCCCTTGTCTTATTGAATGCAGATCCAATACCCACTAGGGGAGGACCCATTAGGGTTTGACAGGGGACCTCTATAAATAGGAGGGATTCAGAGCCTCATAGGCTAGAGCCTTTGCTTGCCTTTCCTATTCTCCTCTTCCTCTCCACCTCAGATCAGGCCTGGAGTTTTGAGGAGCGTCGTCGCAACCTTACTGTGTGGATCACCGCTAGAGAGGAGGACGCTTGACCTCCTTTACCCTCTCCTAAGGATATGCAAGGAAACAAGGTTATACGATCTCCCTAGGTAACACAATCTACTCTATACGCAGTTTCATGTTTCGCGGATTTTTGCGCACCAATCTTCGCACGACGACGAACATCTTTTTGGGAATCGGAGATTTTGTTTTCTTGTTCTTCCGCTGCGCATGTAATGTCGCCCCCATGATTTCCCAACAGTGGTATCAGAGCCAGGTTGTTCGTGCGAATGATTGGTTTTGAACTGTGTGTGTTGTGTTTAGGAAGAATTTTGACGTCAAAATCGTTGACGCAAAAGCGAGAAAGGGCAGCAACAGTTGCTACCCTCAATCTGCGTACGTGAATAGCAACCGAAGGCGGACAGCACAGGGGCTACGTCTGCAGTAGCCGACCGGCGACCTGCTTGCAGCAGGCTTGCTGCCGGTAGGGCTGGCAGCCCATGGGCAGAGGCGCCGCAGGGCAGCGGCGCTTGCCGCCGCTGCTCCCGCGGGCAAACCCCCCCCCAGGGGCGGCCACTCGGTGGGATAGCACCCCCTGCGGAGGCAGCGGCGCCCACCCGTAGCGGTAACGCCGCCAGCGGGCGTGCCGCCTGCAAGCGAGGGCAGTGCCCTCATTCGCCGCACAGGCCGCCGCCGGCATGGTGGCGGCGGCGGCACCAGCGTAAGGGGGAAAGGGCATTAGGGTTTTCTGGGTAAAAGATAGTTTTGCCCCTCGAAATTTGAGAAATTATAGTTTCTGTCTTTTGTCCAAATTACAAAAATACCCCTATAAATTCATAAATTCCCTACATGTCCCTGATTTCAAAAATTTTTAATTAATTAAAAGGTTTAGTTGATTATTATTTTTATTATTATCTAGTAGTCCTACATGATGATGATTATTTATACATGTGATGTATGATGTGTGGACGGATGAACATGGACCGTGTGATGTGTGTACTTGTGATTATTATTATTGAGGTCTGCGAGCCTCCATTATATTTCTCGTTTATTGTCGGGCCTACGTGCCTATGATTAAGTTGTAATAACATTAGGAGGCGTAGCGGGAGCGTGGATGCGATAGCGGGACCCACGAGACGGACGATCATGATGCATGGAGATGCATCAAGATGTCGACGGAACCGACGAGGATGAGATGGACGATCACAGGGCATGGAGATGCACCGTTGCACACATAGATCTTGATGTGAGTGATTAGGCCTACTGGCTCGGGCCTAATCATATTAGGTTGTGGTCCATGATCATCTAGTGTGATTGCTTATACACATACTAGATAAGTATATATATTTGAATGCGATGTAGATATATATTAAATATGTATATGTGTGACATGTCATATTAGGAGACATCTCTCGATAATATTAAGTCGGTAAACGTGAGGCAATTAGATTGACCCACGTGGCTTTCCATCGTTATACGTAGGAACCGATTCCCGGTGTAGGTTGAGTTGGTCGAGTCCCTCGAGACTCACCTATATCACGATTCGCTATCTTGCTTACGACATAGAGATGTCACCGGTGACCTGAGGGCGTGATATACTTGGTCGAGTCCCTCGAGGGTATATCATCAAATCAGACTCATCTTGTAACGAAGGTGTTGACTTAACCGAGCATCATGGTTGGTCGAGTCCCTCGAGGCCATGGTGATTCGGAGGCCGAACAGGACGGGAATCACAAGGAGTTGTGATCGGCAAGAGTTGCCTACCTTTTAGGCTTAGTGTGATTGGTCGAGTCCCTCGAGGTTACACTAAGACGCTGATTGGATCCTGATCCCCACTAGAAGTCTGGCAGAGACTTCCGTTTCACGTGCTGAGGGTGTCGCGTGACTCGTTAGTAAAATAGTGGGAGCATATTAAGATAGAAGTCCATATCTTGATAGTTTATTTCTTGCAAAATTTGCATGTTATTCATTTCTGCTGCATCTTTATTTTCAAAAAATGTCGCTTTCAAATCCCTTACGTGGCATACTTGATGTCAACCGCCTCACTGGTCCAAATTATACGGATTAGCTCCATAACTTGAGAATTATTCTCACAGCGAAGAAAATCGTGTATGTCCTTGATACAGTGATACCTACGCCCGAAGAAGGGGCAAGCGATGATGAGATCGCTCGTTACGTGAAGTACATTGATGACTCCACTCTTGCTTAGTGCTATATGTTGGGCTCTATGACTCTTGAGTTACAGAGACAACATAAAAAGATGGATGCCAGATTCATTCTCCTACTTGTCCGCAAATTGTTTGAAGAACAGGGAAGGACTCAGCGATATGAGATATCTAAGAGCCTCTTCCGCGCTAGGATGACTGAGGGGACACCGGTTCAGAACCATGTCCTAAAGATGATTGAGTAGATAGAGAAACTCACAGGTCTAGGAATGGTCCTAGAGGATAACTTGTGTGGATATTGTGCTTCAGTCCCTACCAGATTCCTTTTCACAGTTTATAATGAATTTTAATATGAACAAGCTTAAAGTAACTCTCCCAGAGCTCCTCAATATGTTGAGGGAGGCAGAGAGTACTATTAAGAAAGAGAAGCCAGTTCTCTACACTAGTGAGACTAAAAAGAAAAGGAAAGCAGAAAGGTCCCTTAAGAAGGGAAAGGGCAAGGGCAGACCAGGTAAAGCAAAGGTTGCTAAGAAAGACCCAGCAAAGGACAAAGGCTAGTGCTTCCACTATAGTAAAGATGGGCATTATAAGAGAAACTGCAAAAAGTACCTTGTAGAAAGGGCGAAACAAGAAGCTTGGTGAAGCTTCAGGTACATTCATGATCAATCTCCAATTGTTAGATTTTTGTGATAGTGCATTAGTATTGGATACCAATATTGCTTATCACATCTACAATTTATTGTAAATTCTAGCAAAGCTAAGGGGAGATTGACGAGAGGAATATTGCATAAAGGTTTGTTTATGCAAGACACTACTCCACATATCATGAATGTAAGTGTCTAAGAGGAAACAAGATGAGGTGAACAGTGTATACCTATGGCATTGTAGGCTAGGTCACATCCATGAAAGAAGGATTCAAAAGTTGCTAAATGATGGATATCTAGATCCATTTGACTATGTGTCATATGCAACTTGCGAGCCTTGCCTTCGTGAAAAACTGACCAACTCTCCATTTAATGGAACTAGAGAGAGAGCCACTGAGTTGTTGGAACTCAAACATAGTGATGTATGTGGACCCATGTCAACTCATGCCATTGGAGATTACTCCTACTTCATTACATTTACTGATGATTTCTCAAGGTATGGATATGTATACTTAATGAAGTACAAGTCCGAGGCTTTTGAGAAATTCAGAGAGTATAAGAATGAGGTGGAGAACCAGACTGGAAAGAGTATCAAAACTCTTCGATCAGATCGAGGAGGTGAGCACTTAAGTACAGAGTTTACTCAAATCCTCAAGGACCATGGGATATTATCCCAATGGACACCTCCTTATACACCTCAGCTCAATGGTGTCTTTGAAAGGAGAAATCATACGTTATTAGATATGATACGGTCCATGATGAGTTTCGCTGACCTACCCATCTTATTCTAGGGATTTGCCCTAGAGACCGCAGCTTACCTTCTGAACAGAGTTCCAACTAAGTCGGTAGTGTCTGCACCATATGAGATATGGAAAGGGAAGAAGCCTGATCTTAAGGTTGTTAAGATTTGGGGCTACCTTACCCACTTTAAAAGACACAACCCTGATAAGTTAGAATCAAGGACAGAGCGATGCAAATTTATGGGATACCCAAAGGAAACTTGTGGGTATTATTTCTATCATCTCGAGGACCAAAAGGTCTTTGTAGCTAAGAGAGCAGTTTTCCTTGAGAATGAACATATTCTTGGCGGAGACAGTGGGAGAATGATAGAATTGAGCGAGGTTGGAGAACCAAGCTCAAGCACCACTCTACAGCCCGAGTCTGTTCAGGTACCTAATACACAATTTTCAACTTTACGCAGGTCTGATAGAGTATCTCATCCTCCTGAGAGATATGTGGGACATATTAGAGGAGAGGATGTTGAGGATATTGATCCTCAGACCTACGAGGAGGCTATTATGAGTATAGACTCCGGGAAGTGGCAAGAAGCTATGAATTCTGAGATGGATTCTATGTACTCCAATAAGGTTTGGAACCTAGTTGATGCGCCCGAAGGTATTGTACCCATCGGTTGCAAATGGATCTTTAAGAAAAAGATCGGAGTAAATGGAAAGGTAGAGACCTATAAAGCAAAGCTAGTGGCTAAAGGGTATCGTCAAAGGCAATGTGTTGACTACGACGAAACCTTCTCACCCGTAGCAATGCTAAAATCCATCATAATTCTATTGGCTATTGCAGCACACTATGATTATGAGATCTGGTAGATGGATGTGAAAACCACATTCCTCAATGTGAACCTCGTGGAGGAGGTGTATATAATGCAACCTGAGGGATTCGTGTCCAAGAACTGCCCAGATAAGGTGTGTAGGTTGCTTAGATCCATTTATGGACTAAAGCAAGCTTCCAGAAGTTGGAACATAAGATTTGATGAGGCAATCAGATCTTATGACTTCGTTAAGAACGAAGATGAGCCTTGTGTGTACAGGAAGGTAAGTGGGAGCATTATCACCTTTTTGGTGTTATATGTGTATGACATCCTGATCATTGGGAATGATGTAGGAATGCTATCCACAGTAAAGACTTAGTTATCTAGACACTTCTCCATGAAGGACTTAGGGGAAGCATCCTATATCTTGGGGATTAGAATCTATAGAGATAAATCCAAAAGGATGCTTGCCTTGTCCCAGTCCAAGTACATAGAAACCTTTGTCAAAATGTTTGGCATTGAAAATTCTAAGAAAGGGCGAACATGGATATGATACCTTATGCCTCAGCAATATGGTATATCATGTATGTCATGCTATGTACTAGGCCTGATATAGCGTATGCTCCGAGTGTCACGAGCAGGTATCAGGTGGATCCAAGCTTGAAGCACTGGAAAGCAGTAAAGTGTATCCTTATGTACTTGAGAAGGACTAAGGATCTTTTGCTAGTATATAGAGGTAATAGCCTTAAGGTTGAAGGCTACACTGACTCAAGTTTTCAATCTGATGTCGATGATAGCAAGTCGAATTCAGGGTATGTGTACACATTGAATGGAGGAGCAGTGTGCTGGAAGAGTTCCAAGCAAGATACCACTACTGACTCGACCACAGAGGTAGAGTATATTGCTGCATTAGATGTAACAAAGGAGGGAGTCTGGGTGAAGAAGTTCATCACAGATTTGGGAGTCGTGCCGGGTAGCGAGGAGCCGATCTCCTTATATTGCGATAATAACGGGGCGATTACTCAAATAAAGGAACCCGGGTCTCATCAGAAGTGTTCTGAGGAGGTTCCAACTTATCAGAGAGATCGTAACCCGAGGATATGTAGCAGTGGAAAGAGTTCCATCCGAAGATAACATTGCAGATCTACTGACAAAGCCGTTGTCTCATTTTGTCTTTGAGCGTCACAGGGGTCTGATGGGGATCAGACACATAGGTGATTGGCTTTAGGTCAAGTGGGAGATTGCTAGTCATAGGTGCCCAGCAAGCCAATCACGTGAGTGATGACACGTGTGACTTGATACAGAATCTTTTTGCTTATTATATTTTGGCGTATATCACTTTATAACTATTGCATAAATGCATACATATATTGTGATTTCCTTGGATTTGTGCAATGGGAATCGGATCGTGACGAGATCACGATAATGAGATCGATTCACCTTTAAACACATATCCTAAATAATCCTGGACATAGGTTACTCGAGAGGGACATCGTGATAACCGGATAGACTGGTGTGCTGTATACCCGTTCATATGATGGATGTAGTTGGTCTCATAGCTGCTCGTGTAGGGACACTAGGGATACAGTACTGGTGCTCATTGGAGAATGAGTTCACTGATTGATCCGCTTACGGAATGCTGGATGGTTGATGATGCCTTATTGTCAGACAGCGATTCTGTAGTCCTAGTGGTGTATCTGGTCTTTAGACTTGAGACACCAAGGACGTCCTGTATGAGTGCTCCACTCTTTGATACCAGACTTATAGGTTTGGCTGTCCCAGATCTAGTACAGCTGGTCATTGGGAGTGGTAGTCGACCTTACGAGAGCTATTGAGTGTCGATAGAGGATCATCCACTCTCGGCGTCATGAGAGGAATATCCCATGTGTTCTTGCTTAGACAAATCCCTGGCCAGGGTCATTCGGGTTGAGAGAGAAAGAGTTCTCCGGGAGAATCCGATTAGAGCGAGACTCGAGTAGAAACTGTATGGGTCTGATACCACCATGCTCGATATACGGTCTCTGGGATATTAGATGGATGAGGGACTATAGGTACATGGTAACTGAGGACAGACAGGTCTAATGGATTGGATTCCCCTATATCGTCTGGGGACTACGGCGTAGTGGCCTAGTACGTCCGTAGTCGATGAGTCGAGTGAATTATTACAGAGATAATAATTCACTGAGTTAGAAGGAGTTCTGACAGGTATAACTCACGGCTAGCTCGATATTGGGCCTAGAGGGTCACACACATATGGTAGGGATTGCGATGAGTAGAGGTTCGGATATGAGATATCCGACGGAGCCCTTGTCTTATTGAATGCAGATCCAATACCCACTAGGGGAGGACCCATTAGGGTTTGACAGGGGACCTCTATAAATAGAAGGGATTCAGAGCCTCATAGGCTAGAGCCTTTGCTTGCCTTTCCTATTCTCCTCTTCCTCTCCACCTCAGATCAGGCCTGGAGTTTTGAGGAGCGTCGTTGCAACCCTGCTGTATGGATCACCGCTAGAGAGGAGGACGCTTGACCTCCTTTACCCTCTCCTAAGGATCTACAAGGAAACAGGGATATACGATCTCCCTAGGTAACACAATCTACTCTATACGCAGTTTAATGTTTCGCGGATTTTTGCGCATCAATCTTCGCATGACGACGAACATCTTTTTGGGAATCGGGGATTTTGTTTTCTTGTTCTTCCGCTACGCATGTGATGTTGCCCCTATGATTTCCCAACAGTTGGATGAAGATCTAATACCCAATATGGAAGAATCAATTAGGGTTAAGTTGATAGGGGACCTCTATAAATAGGAGAGATTCAATGGTTCATAGGCTAGAGCTTTTACTTGCCTCTCCTATTCCCCTCCTCCTCTCCATCTCAGAGCTGGCCTGGAGTTTTGAGGAGCGTCATCGTAGCCCTGCTATGTGGATCACCGCTAGAGAGGATGGCACCTCCTTCGCCCTCTCCTAGAGATCTACAGCGACACAGGGATATACGATCTCCCTCGGTAACACAATCTATTCTATACGCAATTTTAATTTAGTGGATTTTTGTGCACCAATCTTCGCACAATGATGAACATACCTTTGGGAATTGGGGATTTTGTTTTCTGTTCTTCCACTGTGCATGTGATGTCGCCCCCAATATTTTCCAATAGTGGTATTAGAACCAGGTTGTTCATGCGAAATATTGGTTTTGAACTGTATGTGTTATATTTTGGAGAAGCTTTTAGCGTCAAAATCGTTAACACAAAAGCAAGAAAGGGCAACAATCGTTGCTGCCCTCGTAGATGGCAGCGTTGCCATCTGCTTATAGTAGGCTTGCTGTCCTCGGTCGGCAGTCTGCTAACGCTGCCAATGGTAGCCCGCGTGCAGAGGTGACGTAGGGCAGCGACGCTTGTGGCCGCTACGCCCGCGTGCAATGGCACTTGTAGCCGCTGTGCCCATGGGCAGAGGCACCTCGGGGCAGCAGCTCCTCCGGGTGCTGCGCCCACAGTGGTGCCCACCTGTAGGGGCGGCACCGCTTGTAGGCGAGCCGCCCCCCGCCGCCAAAGTGGCGACGATGGTAACACAATAAGGGAGAGGGTTAGGGTTTTCGGGGCAAATGGATAGTTTTGCCCCCCTAGAATTTTAGAAATTATAAGTCTATCCTTTCTATCTAAATTACCAAAATACCCCTCAGAATTTAGAAAATCTTTTACATATCCTTGATTTAAAAAATATTAATTAATTAAATGATTTATTTGATTATTAATATTTTTATTATCTTGTAGTCCTAAATGATGATGATTTATACATGTATGTATGATATGTGGACGGATGAACATGGATCGTGTGATGTGTGTACTTGTGATTATTATTATTGGGGCTTGCGAGCCTCCATTTTATTTATCATTTATTATCAAGCCTGTGTACTTATGATTAAGTTATAATCATATGAGGAGGTGCAGCGGGAGCATGGAAGTAATAGCGAGACCCACGAGACGGATGATCGCGATGCATGTCGATGTGTCGAGATATCGACGGAACCGACGAGGACAAGATGGACACAAGGCATGGAGATGCACCATTGCATATATAGATCTTGATGTGAGTGATTAGGCCCACTAGCTCGGGCCTGATCACATTAGGCTGTGGTCCATGATCATTTGGTGTGATTGCTTAGACACCTACAGGATATGTATATATATTTACATACGATGTAGATATATTATATATATATATATATATATATATATATATGTGTGTGTGTGTGTGTGTGTGTGTGGCATGTCATATTAGGAGGCCAAATCACAGAAACCCCTCTCTCAAAAGTCGGTAAATGTGAGGCAATTAGATTGACCTACGTGGCCTTCCATCGTTATAGGTAAGGATCGATTCTCAATGTAGGTTAAGTTGGTCGAGTCCCTCGAGGCTCACCTGTATCACGATTCACTATCTTGCCTATGACATAGAGATGTCACCGGTTACCTGAGGACATGGTATGTTTGGTCGAGTCCCTCGAGGGTACATCATCGAATCAGACTCATCTTGTAATGATGTTGTTGAGTCCCTCGAGACCATGGTGATTCGGAGGCCGAACAAGATGGGAATCATAAGGAGTTGTGATCAACAAGAGTTGCCTACCTTTTGGGCTTAGTGTGATTGGTTGCGTCTCTCGAGGTTATACTAAGATGCTGATTGGATCTTGATCCCCACTAAAAGTCTGTCGGAGACTTCCGTTTTATTTGTTGAGGGCGTCGTATGACTCGCCAGTAAAATAGTGGGAGCATATTAAGATTGAAGTCCATATCTTGATTATTTATTTTTACAAAATCTGCATGTTATTTATTTCTACTGCATCTTTATTTTCAAAAAATATCGCTTTCAAATCCCTTATGTGGCATACTTGATGTCAACTATCTCACTGGTCCAAATTATACGGATTAGCTTCGCAACTTGAGAATTGTTCTCATAGCAGAGAAAATTATGTATGTCCTTGATACAATGATGCCTACGCCCGAGGAAGGGGTAAGCTGTTAGAACCCTTGCAGATTCTAAACTTGGGGTTGATCTCTTTAGGGGATCGGCCTCCTTAGAACTCTATAGGGGTTCCTCTCTCCAAGTTGCTGCTCAAAGGCTGCAGAAAAGATTCATCTATTGCTTATGAAAAGAGAAGGAATACATGGCTATTTATAGGGCTTCTAAACCCTAACTCCTAATATGACTCCTACTTAAAACTCTTACTTCTAACCAACTCCTAATATGACTCATACTCAAGACTCCTATTCCCTTACAACTCTTAATTCATCTCTAAAAAACTCCTAACAGAATGTCTCTCTCAATTAGGACTCTCCTAGTTAGAGTCCTAACAGAGTGTCCCTCTCAATACCTCCTAACAGAATGTCTCTCTCAATTAGGACTCTCCTAGTTATAGTCCTAACAGAGTGTCCCTCTCAATTAGGACTCTCCTAGCTAGAGTCCTAACAGAATGTCCCTCTCAATTAGGACTCTCCTAGCTAGAGTCCTAACATAAGCCAAGATGAGATCGCTCGCTATGTGAAGTACATTGATGACTCCACTCTTACTCAGTGTTACATGTTGGGCTTTATGACTCCTGAGTTACAAAAACAACATGAAAAGATAAATACCAGATTCATTCTCCTACATGTCCGCAAACTATTTGAGGAACAGGGAAGGACTTAACGATATGAGATATCCAAGAGCATATTCAATGTTAGGATGACTTAAGTAGATAGAGAAACTCACAGGTCTAGGAATGGTCCTAGAGGATAACCTGTATGTGGATCTTGTGCTTTAGTCCCTACCATATTCCTTTTCATAATTCATAATGAATTTTAATATGAACAAGCTTGAGGTGACTCTCCCGAAGCTCCTCAATATGTTGAGGGAGGCAGAGAGCACTATCAAGAAAGAGAAGCTAGTTCTCTACACTGATGTGATTAGAAAGAAAAGGAAAGCAGAAAAGTCCTTTAAGAATGGCAAGGGCAAGGGCAGACCAGGTAAAGCAAATATTGCTAAGAAAGACCCTGCAAAGGACAAAGGCCAATACTTCCACTATGAAAAAGATGGGCATTGGAAGAGGAACTACAAAGAGTACCTTGCAAAGAGGGCAAAATAGAAGCTTGGAGAAGCTACAAGTACATTCATGATTAATCTCCAATTGTCAGATTTTTATTATAGTATATTAGTATTGGATACCGGTATTGCTTATCACATCTGCAATTTGTTGTAGATTCTAGCAAAGCCGAGGAGATTGGCGAGAGAAATATTGCATAATAGTTTGTTTATGCTATACGCTACTCCACATAGCATGATTGTAGGTGTGTCCAAGAAGAAATGAGATGAGGTGAACAGTGTATACTTATGACATTGTAGGCTAGGTCACATCTATGAGGAAAGGATTCAAAAGTTGCTAAAGGATGGATATATAGATCCATTCGACTATGAGTCATATGTAACTTGCGAAGCTTGCCTTCATGAAAAACTGACCAACTCTCCATTTAGTGGAACTGAAGAAAGAGCCACTAAGCTATTGGAACTCATACATAGTGATGTATGTGGACCCATATCAACTCATGCTATTGGTGGTTACTCTTACTTTATTACTTTTACTGATGATTTCTCAATGTATGAATATGTGTACTTAATAAAGTACAAGTCTGGGGCCTTTGAGAAATTCAGAGAGTATAAGAATGAAGTGGAGAACCAAATTGGAAAGAGTATCAAGACTCTTCGATCATATCGAGGAGGTGAGTACTTAAGTACATAGTTTACCCAGTTCCTCAAGGACCATGAAATTCTATCCCAATTGACACCACTTTATACACCTCAACTTAATGGTATATCTGAAAGGAGGAATCGTATGCTATTAGACATGGTATGATCAATGATGAGTTTCGCTGACATACCCATCTCATTCTAGGGATATGTCCTAGAGACTACAGCTTATATTCTGAACAGAGTTCCAACTAAGTCAACAATGTCTACACCATATGAGATATGAAAAATGGAAGAAGCCCGATCTTAAGGTTGTTAAGATTTGGGGTTGTCCTGCCCACGTTAAAAGACAATCCTGATCAGTTGGAATCGAGGATGGAGCGGTGCAAGTTCGTGGGATACCCCAAGGAAACTTTTAGGTATTATTTCTATCATCTCAAGAACCAAAAGGTCTTTGTAGCTAAGAGAGCGATGTTTCTTGAGAAGGAATATATTCTTGGTAGAGATAATGTGAGCATGATAGAGTTGAGCGAGGTTGGAGAACCTAGCTCAAGCACCACTCTACAGCCCAAGCTTATTTAAGTACCTAATACACAAGTTTCAACTTTACGTAGGTCCGGTAGAGTATCTCATCCTCTTGAGAGATATGTGGGACATATTAAAGGAGAGGATGTTGAGAATATTGATCCTCAGACCTACGGGGAGGCTATTATGAGTATAGACTTCGGGAAGTAACAAGAAGCCAAGAATTTTGAGATGTATTTCATGTACTCTAACAAGGTTTGGAACCTAGTTGATGCGCCTAAGGGTATTGTACCCATTGGTTATAAGTAGATCTTTAAGAAAAAGATTGGAGTAGATGGAAACGTAGAGACCTATAAAGCAAGGCTAGTGGCTAAAGGATATCATCAAAGGAAAGGTGTTGACTATAACGAAACCTTCTCACCCATAGTAATGCTAAATTTTTTTCGAATTCTATTGGCTATTGTAGCACACTATGAAGGACTTATGGGAAGCATCTTATATCTTGGGGATTCAGATCTATAGAGATAGATCCAAGAGGATGCTTGGCTTATCTCAATCCAGGTACATAGACACCATTGTCAAAAAGTTTGGCATGAAAAATTCCAAGAGAGGTCTCATACCAATGAGACATGAGATATCACTTTCTAGGAGTATGTCCCCAAAGACTCCTGAAGTAAGAGCAAACATGGATAGGATACCATATACCTCAGTGATAGGGTCTATCATGTATGTCATGCCATGTACTAGGACTGATATAATGCATGCTCTGAGTGTCACAAGTAGGTATCAGGCGGATCCAGGCTTGGAGCACTGGAAAGCGGTAAAGTGTATCCTTAAGTACTTGAGGATGACTAAGGATCTTTTACTAGTATATAGAGGTAGTAGCCTCAAGGTTGAAGGCTATACGGACTTGAGTTTTTAATCCGATATCGATGATAGTAAGTCGAATTCGAGGTATGTATACACTTTGAATAGAGGAGCAGTGTGTTGGAAGAGTTCCAAGCAAGATACTACTATTAACTCGACCATAGAGACGAAGTACATTGCTGCAATAAAGGCAGTAAAGGAGGGAGTCTGGATAAAGAAGTTCATCACAGATCTGGGAGTCGTGTTGGGCAACAAAGAGTCGATTCCCTTATATTGTGACAACTATGGAGTGATTACTCAAATAAGGGAACTCGGATCTCATCAAAAGTGTTCTGACGAGGTTCTAGCTTATCAGAGAGATCGTGACCCAAGGAGATGTAGTAGTGGAAAGAGTTACATCCAAAGATAACATTGCAGATCCACTAACAAAGTCGTTGTCTCAGATTGTCTTTGATTGTCACAAGGGTCTAATGGGTATCAGACATATAAGTGATTGGCTTTAGGTCAAGTGGGAGATTGCTAGTCATATGTGCCCTGCAAGTCAATCACGTGAGTGATGGCACATGTTAATTGACACATAGTCTTTTTGCTTATTATATTTTGACATTTATCACTTTATATCGCTTGTTTTATATATATATATATATATATATATATATATATATATATATATATATATATATATATATATATATATATATATATATATATATAACATAGTTTTAAGTTTCGCGGATTTTTGCGTACCTCGCACGATGACGAACATACCTTTGGAAATTAGGGATTTTATTTTTTGTTCTTCCGCTGCACATGTGATATCGCCCCAAAGATTTCCCAATAGAATTTATAAAATATTATAATTCTCTCGTTGGGTCTTCTCCACATTATTGAGTTAAGTTGTCACTCTAAGTGATATAAGGTGAGTGTTTTTTTTTTTAATTGAGTATAAGGTTCTCTCCTAAGCTTTGAAAAGGAGAAGATTGTAAAAATGGTAATTGATCTTTATCTATTGGAAGGAAGATCATGGAAGCTGATGGCCTTAAGAATATGTGTGTCTAGTATAAATATAGGTCGAGAAGACTGAATCACTATAAATCGATTTGTTTCTCTATCTGTTATTTGTACTTCTCACTATTTAGTTATTTATTTATAATTATCTCTAACACTTTTATTTGTCAAATACTTGGGTAATTTTGTCTATGTCATGTGACATCCTTGCGTGTCCATTCGCAAATGGTTATTCGCTCCAAAACCTTTCATAATTCCTTAAGGATCTACAAATAAGAAAATAGGTTAGAGGAAGCGTTTAACTCGGGATCCAATAAGTAGTCATTTCAATAAATACTTAATAGATAATATAAATTACAAATGTAGACTTAGCAAGTTGTAAATGGTCATATGACAAAAGGCATATAGTTAAAAGTTCTCATAAGTGCTTACATAATATTGTTATAGAATAATATAGTAAATTAGCCCTAGATACTACTCTAAAAGCCCATTCAAAATAAGGCAACACATAACAACTGACCGTACTACTCTTCAAAAATAAAAAAATCTCCAAAATAATTATCTGTATAACTTGTTTCGAAGCTATTTGGCCTCAGCGTGATAATTGCACGTTGCCTGCATTTATAACAATTGTAGAGTTCGTTAAAATTTACATAACTATTAATTCATCTTTCCTCTTAGTATCATTATTAATCCTAACAATAATTTACACAAAGTCAATGGTTCACTTGATTTTCCTTAGACTATTTTAAAAATATAATACATTGACATAGCACTCATGCGAATATTGTTTCATAAAAATCTATGATAGACATAGTTTTTGTACAAAGTGAAAGGTCCACATAATTTTTCTTATACTGTTTTGAAAATCCAGAATATCAACTTAGCATAACATTTTAGTAGAAGAGAATCATATCAACGTTGTTTTAAGAAAAAAATATGACAACCATAAAAGAAATCATAAAATATTAGAAAAGTTATGTGAACATTATTTCATGAAAAAACATAAAATATTAACTAAGTATAACATTTTAGCATTAAAGAAATCATATAAACATTGCTTCATGAAAAAAGTGATAGTCATAATGTTTGTACAAAGTGAAAAGGTTTGCATGGTACCCTTTCAAAAATATAAAATGTTGACCTGCCCTAATATTTTATAATATAAAAGAAGTAACGTAGATGTTATCAAATATTTTCTTGTATCATTTCAAAAAAATAAAATATTGAATTAGCAAAATATTTTAGAACTAGAGAAGTGGCATGAACATTGTTTCTTGAATGAGCATGAGAATCATAAAATTTGCACAATATTAAAGGGTTAAAAGATATTCCTTGTATGAAATCATAAAGTTCACATAAAGTGAAAGATTTCCATGATTTTTCCCGAACTATTATGAAAAAATAAAATATCGACTTAGCACAACATTTACTACTTCAAAAGTTGTATGAATGTTGTCTCATAAAAAAAAAAAAGACAATCATAAATTTTACACATAGTGGATGATTCACATGATTTTCTTTGCATTATTTTGAAAACATTATATGTTGTTGTAGCACAACATTTAGCACTCAAAAAAGTCATGAATACTATTTTTTTTTAAACCACAATAGTCATGAAGTTTGCACGAAATGGAAAGTTCACACAGTTGTTCTTACAATGTTTGAAAAATGAAAAATGTTGACTTAGCACAACATTTTAGCATTAGGAAGATATGTGCAAGTTGTTTCATGAAAAAAAAATATATGACAATTTTAAAGTTTGCATAAGGTGGAAGGTTAAAGTTTGAAAAAAAAAAAGGTGACATTTCACAGAAATGGAAAGTTTAGAATGTCATGGAGTGGTGCAGTCAAAGGTGTTTGATGTATGTGCATGACATTTTTAATTTTTATTTTACAATATTTTTTAGTGTTTTGTAGGCAGTTTGTATGGGGTAGAGAGTACTTACTATTGCTAGTGTTTTTATTTTTAATTTTTATTTATAAAACTCAAAAAAAATTTATGATTGCACAGCATTGCATAAGAGAAAATAGCCTAAACAAACTTATTCTCGAATGCCTGAGTTAATTTATGTCTGATGATCTTACCTTGTAAACATGAGTTGATTCAGATTTTAACTCAACCTGTGTTCGTACTTGATTCAGATTTTATAGTAAATCAAACGCATCCAAACTTCCAAAAGATATGGGAACTAAACCAACCAAACGATCACAATCTGATTGGGTTTGACAAACATGTTCAGGTAATTAAATGTATGTATAATAATGAAGTTTATTTTCATAAATCGTAATGTAAAATCCTGTCTTTGTTTCTTATTTGTTATATTCATAGAAAGATCCACAATTATAAATCTTATTTTATATGCGCACATAAATTAGATATCAATAAAAAGTATTTCGTAATTAAAGACTTTAAAATGCAATCACAAGCCAAAAGCGAAAAGATAAAAATCATATAGTGCAGCATTCCATATATGTGGATCCTCAATACCGAATCCACTTAATTCCCTTGCTTGACTGAGCCCATCATCATCGTGATATCCATTTTAAGCCTTAATTCAGGCCCAATTGTTGATTTCCAAACCAAATTCGTGATTTCCCTAATTCTGAGTACCTAATTTAGCCCCTTTATTCTAATTTTAACCTAATTGGCCACTCTAAGCTCTCTCTAACCACTAGTTGATTAGACCAACATTAATCATTAGATTAATTTATCCCAAAATGAACCCTTAGATAACCGGAATTCTTATTTTTGACCTGATTGAACCCAAGTACCTAAGTAAATTTAAAATCCAGTAAGATAATCGATGATAAATCTTGAATATTTATCCTTTTTTTCCTGGATTTTATTAATTATTCATGGGATTTAATTGCATAAATATTTTTTAGGTTCCTAAATTTTGGTATGGGTAAAGCTGACTCCACAGCCCATAGCATGTGATTTATGACTTCTAGAATACGTAGCTCACAAAAGGATGAACTCTTGGCTGTAGATTTGGCACTAGATCCATCTCCATAAATATTGGATGGTGATTACTATAAGATAGTTGACTTATATAATAGAGAATTGTGATTTTACCTATTTTTCATTGCAAGTGATAGTATTCTGTGATATGACGTAGTTTTGTGTTTGTTTATTGTGATAGTATACATTCATGGATTCCGAGATGACTGATGTTTAGGTAGACAAATGGAAGTAATAATATATTGATATACTGAATAGTATACTATAAATGAAATTTTGGAGTATTTACATGATTTTGTATGATCAATTTTACATACGTTAAAACGTGTGCAATTGCTTAGCGTGACATTTTTTATAATGGCAAGCCTATGGCCTTTGATATTAGAAATAAGAGTCAGCCTATTGGATAAGTATATGCTAAATTAAGATATGATATGTTATGACATGATAAAATATAACATGATAATTAAGCATGAAATGACATAAAAATTTGAAAGGAAAATGAAACAGAGACAATCTTGGATTATATATACCATATGATACTTTACCATATACGATATTAAAGATGTATAGTTACATGATTCAACATTATAATATATGTAATATGAATTGAGATAAAATAGCATGATATTATTGTATGATACATAGTGAGATGGTAAAACATGATATCCCAAAAAAACATATTTTGACCAGAAATAGCAGGTTGAGCTGAAGCCAGCACAAAGATGATGTTACTTGTTTGTGTTAGTATTTGTAGATGTTATAGAAATATTTCTTCTTCTTCTTTTTTTCATATATTAGCATTTGCATACTTCTACATAGTTGGATATGTTCTGATATGGTCATACATATTGATTTAGATGGCACCTTTAAAAGTCCTAGAAACTGGGCCTCTATTATCATGGTGGATGGTATATGGAGGTTCTTTGAGGAGTGACATTTGCATAAACAATAACGTATTTTACGTGAATGATTTATAAGAAATTCTTATAGGTTGATACATGATTTCAAAATTAAAATAACAGGTGATATATGAAACCCTTCACGTACAAGTTTTGTCTTTGATAAATAGCACAGTAAGAGCGATGATAGTCTTATGAATTCGTATATGTCGAATCTAACAACATTTATCTAGAATGAACAAATACTAAAGACCTGTTAAAGTAGAAAGAAGGTTAAAAGCAAAAGAAATAGTAGTTGATGATGCAATCTTTATCGTTCAACTGACTACAATTCTATGTATGTATGTATGTAAGCATCACGTCGATATTAAGCTACATATCGGATTGCTTGATTCCTATTTTATCTCGCCATTTGTCTTGCATGGATACATACATCACCAAGTCTATAGAGGACAGAAATCCCACACTGTTTGTCTTCTCTGCTAATTCAGAAATTTCTGATGGGATGAAAGTACTTACCAAGCAAGTAATTAGTTTCATTCCATAGAGTTCTTTTTCAGGCTCTCTCTATCACGTCTTGCTGCCATAAATTATTTTATTGGATAGAAGATTATTCTGTGATCGATAAGGAAATTTTCTGATAATTATTTCTGGTGGTAAAAATGAATAGTCGCAATGGATTCTGATGATTTAAACGCTTCGTACCATTTAAGTACTTTGTTTCAAGCGCATGAAAGAAAAAAAAAGATCATGAAACAAACTGTTTATTCATGTATTTCTTGAGTCATCAAAGTAATATGAGAACGCTACAAATTGATGGAAAATATATTAGCAAAGTAGTGCACTTTAGTGCAACTTGATGCCGCTCTAGTCAAACGTGGCCGCTGACCTAACACTTGCAAGCTGCTCTTGTTAAGCATGAAAACAAAGAGAATTATGCATGTATAACAATAATATTTTCAGATCCACAATGTAGGAAAGGAGAAGCATTAATTGCAACATTGCAGATGCCATCTGTCACAAAAAACACAGTGATCTTTTGGTGTGTACAATGTAAACATCACTGCAAAGTTGTGTACAGGTAGGACAGCTCTAGGTCTTTTACTATCAACTACAGTGATCTTATTTGTTGCAGCATCTATACTGAGACGACCATGAGAGGGACCCTATCAAAGGCAAATATTTTCCTTTATATGCAACCTAGCTAGAACTAACATGAGTTAACCTTGTATGGCTATGCAGGTAGGAGCTGAGAGCAGCGGTTTATCATTTTGCAGTGGCATCATCTTCCAACCTATGGACTTGTAGTTGGTGATCCTTATTTGTTATTGGCCTTAATAATAGGTGGCAAAATAGCTTCTACAGCTTGACATTTCCCTAGATGTCTACATGCAATGATGTTAATTTGTCAGAATATGCTCAAATTTCATAGACAATAACCTGCCTAGGGATATGAAAATGATCAAGGTACCTAATTTTGGTCAGATACGTAAATTTGGGTGAACGTAGATGTTGAACTGTATAAAGTTCACTTTGATATTTGATGTTCATCATTTGAAGGCAGTAATAGCCTTAAACTATCTAAAATAGGAAGCTACAACAAAAAAATGGAAGGATACACGTTCATCTTAGACAATAAAATGAAATCTCAAAACCCATCTGATTTTAAGAAATATAATTTTCTTGATTCTTTACAAATAAAATAAACAAAAATTTGTATCACATGTCAAGTTTTCTTTCTTTTCTTATGATCCTCCTTTTAGTTAGATGTCTAAATGATCAAATCTTAAAAGAAGTGAGAATGTAATTCAAGTGCAATTTGCAAGCTCTTTCAAGGTTTTACATATATTAGGAATTTCTTGCTTAACAATGAGGTATACATGTGTTTATATGAGATAATATTCTTCAGAAACCAATTGAGGTATATATTGCGAAGCTAATAAACATAGAAAATGAACCTAAAAGTTTAGGAAACGATGTTTTAGTCTAATTATCATATCCGTGCAAGATAAATGCTTATGCCTCTCTAAGACCATCAAATCTAGGCAGCAATGGATAAAGGAATTACATTACCTAATAATGCATGAAGATAAAAGGAGTCATCCTACCAAAGATGTTTCATATGTACATATTGGTAAAATATTTGTAATATCTTGAGATGTCTCATCTAAAACTACCCAATAATAAACCTACTGCTGTTATAATTAGCATTAAATTCAGCTTATCTGCATTCTTTTATTTTTTTATATTCATGATCTTTCAGCTTAGCTTCAAGCTCTAAACCATTTTCTTCTGCAAATATGTTTTTTTAGTATAGCTCAACCGGAGACAACTCCAGCAAGCAGACAGACACATGAACTTGACATATCATTGTTTTGTTCAATTTATGAACAGTCCTCTCCTAGTGTATCTTTTTGTTTTGTTCAATTACAAATGGGGTATATGTCAGTATTACTCTAATAATTATTTTCAAAAAACTAAGGTTTTATGTATATATTAAACTTTCGTGATGAAGAGAAGCCTCCATTTTCCTTGACAGTGCTGTAAACATGTATACCCCTGCTGTCTTCTTCTCGATGTTATCACCACTACAAAACCATGAACTAATAGACACTTAAGCATTAGGATAAAAACTATTCATCGATGCTTATTCATACTTATATAATACATCCAATGGGAACAGTATATTTTACTATTTGTTTGTCACTTCTATGATTGTGCACTGCTATTTCATTCGAGTACATGCATGTGTACATCTTAATTTACTGCTATTAATCTCTTTAGTGTTGAAGACAAGTATATAATGAGATGGAAGGGTAAGTACACATTGACTTTTGGAATGTGATGACTTCTATAAAACTCATCAGTTAATCATTCTGACTTCCTGCCAGCCCCGACATTGAATTCTCGTCATAATTCCCTAATGATAAAATGTTCGGTGAAGCATCAACCAAGAAGAAAAAAAAGATGAGATTGACAAGAACCACATGAAGACGAGAAAGAACCCAATAGAATTGACTCAGGAAGGTAATTCCCATTTTCAATGCATCTGGGAGAAATAGAGAAAGATCTGAACAACGACGACCTTTGTCTGACAAGAGGCTAGCATATGATATGGTTTCTGGCAAAAGATAAGATTGATGAGAGAGATAAAATGTCAGCTCGCAAATCCAGCCAGTTTCTTTCTCCAAAGCCTCTGCCGTTATCATGCTTTCTTGTCATTCTTCCTTATATCCAGGCCAAAGAGAGAAAGAGACGAGTGAGCGACAGAGAGAGGAGGGATATCCTATGCACCTCAAATAAAGAAGTAATGCATGCAAACAACGAAGGGACAGGATAGACAGGCGAAGCAGAATGTGAGGTTTCCACTATAACTTGATTCCATATCCCCATGCCATGCATGGCCTGTGACTTTCTGCCCTCGGGGCTGAGACATGACCTCAAGTAAGATAAAAGAAAGGATAGCTTGGCATATGACACTCTTGAAAAAAACAAGAGGCGAGTAAGCCATTAAGAACAAAGGAATCCTTTGCTTGCTGGTCTACCTGTTGCCTAACTACTTCAAACGAACTCAATGTTTTTGTGGTCGTCCATTTCCAACCCCGGCAGGGCCTTAAGGGTGAACCCCGCAAGAAGACTACACTAGTAGATTGTGATCCCGAGAAGTCAAAAGGCTTAGAGTGAGAGGAGTAGGAGAAAGCTAAGTCATGACGTTAATTAGATGCAATCGCCTTGCAGGAAATTTAATAGGACACATCGTCTAAGATATATAGAAAACTGGAAACAAGAATAAGACACTACCACTGGTTCTAAATTCTGAAAGAAGCACATAGCTAGCTTAGCTCTAGATGTAAATGATGATCTACCTTGCCAGCCTTGGTGAGTTCTTAGCTCTCTAAGGCCTTGGGTGGTGCGGGAAGAACTGGGTGCCCGCCATGAAGGCGCTAAGTGGAGTGGTATAAAGGGCGGATGGATCCAATAATCCGGTGGAAGCCGCCGGGGTTGTCGAGCTAGTGGGTGCAGCAGGAAGGCTAGTTGCAATAGCAGCTGCGGTGGTAATAGCAGCGGCGGCCGTGGAGGACGAGGATTCACCGTGGAGGGCGCGAGGAGTCGAAGGGTACTGGGAATCCGGGCCCTGGTCGTAGAGGATGCCCCTGAACACATGCCCGCCGATGCTGATGGCGGTCTGGTATGCGAACTCGTCCTCGGCGTCGTCCATCGGGCTGACCCGCACGCACCGGAACACTGCCGGCGAGCTCACTTCGGTGGGGAAGCTCACGGCCTCCATCCCGCCGCCTCCTGCCGCAGTTCATTTATACTTGGTTAAGTGTACGCCATCAATAACTCTTACACTCATTATTAGCGTAGAAAGGTGAAGAGGGAGCAGGACAGTGAAAGACCGGAGTGAGTCGGAGTGATGGAACTGAGCACACGCAAAGGATTCGAGTGAATAGTGGAATTGATACAGGAAATAGTAGAATGATTTGTACTGCATGTGCTGCTGGTGATACCTGATGACGTGGTGGTGATGGCGGTGGGGAGGCGGGTGGCTATCTCCCTTGGCCTTTTGGAAGGCTCTCCTCCACTGCCACCACCTCCACTTCCTCCGGTGGGAGCTCCGCTGGTCGATCCACCGATTCGGAGACGCTGAGATTGCTGCTGAAGGGCAGCGGCGGCGGCGAGCTGATGCTGGCGCTCGCGGCGCTTCGCAGCTGGGACCCAAGTGCTCTTGACGTGCGTGGGGCACTGGAAGCCGCGGCTCTTGCAGCAGGTCCGGCACCGCATGTGGACGCAGTCCTTCTTGGCCTGGTTGCCGCAGTCTTGGCAGCTCATCCCCCCTCCGCCGCTGCCCCTCATGCTTATCGTGCGGCCAATAGCTCCACCAGCTTGCAGCGGCTCATCCGAGAACGAGAGGAGCCCGGGGGTGGAGGTGTACAGATGGTGCTGCTGCTGCCGCTGGATTTGCTGCTGGTGCTGCTGCCATAGCTCGAAGCCTCTCGTGTAGGTGATCTCTTCGTTTCTACTGCCACCACCACCGACGCCGCTTGATCCGCTGCCGTAGAGGAATAAGCTCTCAGGTGGGATACCTTCTTCCCCTCCTTGCCTGCTTCCCCCACCTAGAGAGAATCCTGCCATGCTCCCTCCTCTGGAAGTTTTAAATCCATAGCAAGATCGATCGATCCCCCTTCGCCTCCTCCTCGTCTACCCTCTGCCCTAATCCACTAGATCTAATTATTTATAAAGAAGAGAAAAAAAAAGGAAGCACAGAGTATAGCATGACAAAACTATAAAGCAACTGATAAAAAGGGCTTAGAATTTGGGGAGGGGGGGGAGGGGAGGGGAGAGAGAGAGAGAGAGAGAGAGAGAGAGTAAAATAGGTGATTGTACCTCTAGAGAGTTACTTCTATCCTTGTAGAGCAGTAAAAGGGCCGTTCTTGATATGCTGGCTTCGTTGCTACTTCACTGCTAATATTGTCTGCTTTTTGTTTTCTCCGATCTCTAACTACTGAGAGAGAGAGAGGGAGGGGACGCAGCGGCAGTAGCAGCAGCGGCTGCAGCAGAACTACTCTCCCTCTCTTCTCACTCTCTCTCTCTCTCTCTCTCTCTTGTTCTTTGATCGCTCCAAATCACTTCCCTTCTCTCTCCTCTTTCTCTCTTTGGAGAGTTATATTTAAGACATGGAATTAGAGCCACTGCAACGCCGCCATGGAGACTGCAAACCCTCGCTGCCGCTGCCACAACCTCAATTCCATTTATTGCACCACCCCTCCCCCGCACTCTCTCTCTCTCTCTCTCTGGCGGAAAACCTATTCTCTCTCACAACACACACACACAAACAAAAAGGATGATATAGTTAATGGATTTAAGCTAGGAAAAAAGTGAGAACAATGGGGATGCCGGTGATCAGCAATTGGTTGTGACTGAGGAAAAGGAAAGGAAAAAAAAAAAACAAAGGTAACAAAAGAAATCAACCTCGCTGCATCCTTTTTGTTCCCTAATGAGATCATCCATAATAAGTCATCCACAAGATGATGGACCATGTTATTGCACGATCCGAGGGAGGAGAGAGTTACACGTGTCGGACAGCCAGCTGTTGGTTGGCCGTCCTGTGTACGCGCAAAACCCGGTACTTTTGCTGCCTCTTCACTTTAATGTCCCTGCTCAAAAGTTAGAGGCCTAACCACAACACCAACAGACAACAGAGAAAAGAAGACCTCGCGAAAAGTCTGCCCTCATTAAACCATCCATTTGAACATTTCTGCCATTGTCTTTAGCGTGTAACACTCGGTGTCCATATCAATGCCAGTGTCACCAAAAGTGCGAAATCGAAAAGGGAAAATTTAAGTGTTCCTCAATATCAGTGTTGCACACAGTTCACAGAATGAATGGGAGAAGATGACAGGCTGGTCTTCTTTATTCTGCCAAGTGAAATGAACCCAAGTTATTATTATTAATAGATTGGAGTGAACTCGAAGGAAGAAGCAGCAGCAGCAGCAGGAGACTTGGGATTACTAGCAACGCCAGCGAGGGTGTTTCTGACCCGTCGTCGTAGGTCCTCGTATTCGATTCCTATCCATTTCTTTCTTTCCCTTTCTGGGTACTGTTTTTGACCTTATATTATAAGCGTATACTGCAGCTTTTAACGTTCGGTACTATACGTGAGTTTTCTATTGTCATGCATTCATTGCTCCGCCGGTCCGGCATCCCGCCGAATATAGCTACTCCACTCGGGACACGCGCCATTTCCGACAAAAAACAAAAAAAACACTCTTCCATCCGCTCCAGTATTATACATGCATGCATGGGTGATTACGTGCGTGATCCTCAATAACATACTATTTGTATTTGATTGATTATATGCTTGCTTATTTCACCGGTTTACAAGGTGAAAAAAATAATGTGTCATACATTTATGATGGATTCCATTAATAGTTCGGGCATTCGGATGGCTACTTAGCAAAGCCGGTGCAGGAAGTTGAAGACCATTCCATGGATGAGTAAGATTTGGAATAATTAAAGACCTGACTAGCGGATGTGAGATGATTGGTCCACAGGATGAGGACCACATATAGCTCAGCACCACATGGCATGATCAGCGTACTATGATGTGGTCACGCTGGGTTCGACCACTGCATATCTAACAAGAAATTGAAGGTTTCTTTTCAAAGCGGAGTTGGAGTTAAAGATACTGTCCATCGACCATTTGAGTACATGGAGATGGATAAGATTCTGCTGGTTGAAACTAACACGGTAAAGAGGAAACCATGCGTTATACTGCATCAGCAAAAACTCGCTAATCACGTACTTAAACGTGAGGTGCCAATGTTAACCTGCAGTGGTATCTGCATGCGGAGCAGGACAAGAACGTGTGATTAGCGGGACATTTCTCAAGCTAATCGTTTTTAAGATTTCACGCGGAACTCAATTAATAAGGCTCGACGCTTGCTAACTGTTGGTTAAACCAAGAGTAAGAAAAGGGTACAGTTTCCATCTACTAATTATTATCCTTGTTGACAGGAATACCTTATTCACTATATCGAGATATATATATATATATATATATATATATATATATATATATATATATATATATATATATATATATATATATATATATATACACGGGGTATGGATGGATATAAAATGTAGGGAAAGGACATTCATGGAGCTGATTTGCTGGGAGAATGATGCGGGGGTCTCCCGATGAACATGTCCCTGTCTCTTCTCCTAACACCTCGAGCCCTGTGTGGCCTCCCGGGAGTTGACTCTTTATCTTTTCTCTCCTCTGAATTCTCCAGCTCTCTCCCTCTCCCTCTGCTGCTTTTCTCTCTTCTTCCCATCTCGACTGGCATTGTCGGACTCAGAGCCACCGTGACACCATAAAAGAATGGAGCAGACACGGAGAAAGCGAGATTAGAGAAGAAGGGGACACAAATCCCGGAGCTAACAAACTCCCTTCTCAGCGTCCACACAGAATCCATGTGATCGTGGAGTATGCATTCGTCGATAATATTCCATATGCGTGTGAATGTTTAGCGCCAACACCGCGTTGCAATGACAGAAATAAAGATAGAGAGAGAGAGAGGGTTGCTTTCTTTTCTTTCCCCTCACTAACTCCGTGATGTTAACCCATCCATACATGATTAGTGGTGCATGACCACGAGGCGTTGCCCAGTGTTTCCTTACTGTTGGTTTGGTCTCATCTCGCTTCCATGCACGTTAGAATAGTAGACCTTATAGCATTAGACAACGGGAGGGCTTTATATTAATCTTTATTTACCATTACAGCCGTTCATCCAATGATGCCGCTTTTCTTCCAATATGCGTTTCTTTTTGCTTTTTACTCACTTCCCACTCGCATGGTCTGCATGTGCAGAGTGGTATACACATTTAGGAGAAGAAGCAGAAAGTTAAGTAGGCATATATTTATACACTAGTGAAGATACTCGTATCTGCTCATCATACTTATCACCCTACTCCCTATCTCTTCTCCTATCAACTCAATGAATGTTTAACCGGAGATGCCTTTAATAATGCTGACCCTACAAAAAAGCATAAGACGGCACTTTGGTCAAGCTTAGATTGAGTAGTGGATGAGTCGAAAGGTTCATCTTGATTATTAATTATCATCCTCATTTGCTCAACCAAGAAGCAAACAGTTGCATATGAGAAAAACACAAATAAAAAAATATGTTAGGTTATTATTTAGGGTGTCAATAAGATGAGATAAGATGGGGCGACGTGTACTTCCCACGTCTCCATTCCTGCCTCATCCCTCATTTACCATTTAGTTGGGACGAAGACGGAGACAAGAAATTCCTATTGGGGGGGTGAAGATTCACAGCTTCTTCATGTTCTATTAATTAATCTTATTTTATTTTAAAAAATAAGACGCAAGATTAGTTTATAAACACAAGATATAATTTTTTTTTATTTATAAAAAAATATATTAAAAATTAAACATGATTAATTTAGTGGTTAATGTTTGGAGTAATAGGTATTGGGTTTAATTCTTATATATATATATATATATAATTTAATAAATATATTATATAATATAATAATAAAAACAGGATGGGAACATGTACGATGACAAGTAGAGCACCCCGTCCTTGCCCCATAACTATACGTGTAATTGAATATATCTCCCATCCTCATTTATTTCCTTCATCCTTACCCATTAAGGATGAGTGGCATAATTGATAACTCTAGTTCTTTGTCATGATTCTGATAAATTCTAAAACTAAAAGCTAAATTAATTTTAAGCTTTACTCCACTATTTTTTTTTATTCATGGGTAAGTGGTGATTCCAAGTTTCTACATTAATATAATATAATCTTTCTTAGCTAATATCTTCAATACATCGAATGATGTTTTAAATTCTTAACTTTTGGTAAATGGATTTAGTATATCATCATCATCAGATAAATATTTTAGAAATTTAAATTATATTAGATGATATTTAAATATGTTAGATGAGGTCATGTGACACCATCAAACCAATATCTTAGATATAGAAAAAATATTAAATTAAATTTCAAACCCTCAACCAGAGTCTATTGACTTGGAAATCAATAACCTCGTCCGACTCCACCGGTTAATGTGCTCTCCAATTATTGTACGGATTTAATTGTGATGTTAGTACTAAAGCAATGTGATTGGGTCCCACTAGGAATAGATGGACCCTAGCTTTGGACATCTATGAAGTGGGAATTAGACTGTTCACATTATTGTGCACAATAAAAGAAAATAAAAATAAAAATATATGAGGTAGACAAAGCCAACACTTTACTCGAATTCAAAAGAGGAAATTATTCGATGGATTATCTTTTTATCTTTAAAATAAGTTTCACCTCCTACAAAGAACACTAAAATCGAGTTGGATCCTGATGAGTTAGCAATTACCACAAACTAAACCTGGAAAATATTTCATAACAATTGTTTCGATAACCCTCGTCGTTTCTTTTTATTTCTAGACTAAGTTCATTATTATTATATTATATACTTGATTGAAGAATTATCGGTAGAAAAGAGCCGATTCGCCAATTTTGAAGAGTATAGTGATCCGTTTCTTGTACTTTTATTACCAAATTAAATATTAAAAAACAGTAATTCCTTATTATCATGATTTGACATGCATCTCATAGATGTATTTCAAATTATAGTGAATATTATAGGAATAGTCTTGTGCAAGGTATTTCTTTCTCCTTTATTATTTGTTTTGGCTCCCACTTTTTCCTGTTCCACCCACATCTCTTTTCGATGGTGGTGGTAGCGACTGGCATCGGTCAAACGAAGAAGGTGAAAGGGGAAGGTGAGATTAAATTTTTTGATCTCCATCTCCTGCAAAAGAGAAAGGGATGAGAGGAAGACACAGCGCCCGGCCGAGCTCTCTTCCTTGACTTCCTCATCCAAACCGGACACCACCCAGGTAACAATAGTCGCCGACCCTGTGCTCCGGCAACCGTGGCAACAAGTGGGAAGGAGAAGAGGCAACGGCTACGTCATCGTTGTCACGTGCCACCGAAGCGTGGCCTCGTGCCACCAATCGTGTCGGAACCACGGGAGAAGGCAGGACCACCTCTCTTTTGCTCAAGTGGCTTCCCTGTCACTGTCACTGTCACCAACAACAAAACTACAAACGGAAGGAGGGGGACCATTGATCGCTGACGTGGACGCTAGCGCCAAATGACGATTCTACCACTTCCGTCCAAATTTCAAAGCGTAAGGACTAATTCCAGGCAAATTAAATGTCAGAGGTCAATTTGAAAATGTTTGTGCATTTTATCTGATTCAATTATATTTTACACCAAATTACTAAAAAAAATTAAATACTCTTAATTTCACTTAAAATTATTTTTTATAAAAAATTTAATAACGACAACTAGCCTCAAATAATTGGAACATTATAATCTTGTTGTTATTATTATATCTTTTATATGTAATATATCTTTCTAATTTACTTTAAATTAATTTTTTAATTCTCATTCTAAATTTTTTTATTCTCAATATATTTATTATTTTTCTTATAACATGAGACACTAAAGTTTTTTTTACTTATTCTAGGGTTATTTTGTCTTTCATAAATGCTCTAAAATGTTATCAAGATTGTTGGCAAAGGATATAAGAAATAACATTATCTTATCTTTTTTATTATAAT
This sequence comes from Musa acuminata AAA Group, assembly GCF_036884655.1. Classification (NCBI taxonomy): domain Eukaryota; kingdom Viridiplantae; phylum Streptophyta; class Magnoliopsida; order Zingiberales; family Musaceae; genus Musa; species Musa acuminata. The sequence continues at coordinate 28,451,918 of NC_088341.1, forward strand.
TTTTTTAGTTGATCTAATAATCCTCTAAATATATTTAGATGCTCTACCGAGTACGAGTCTTCTTTCATTCTTAGCCTTTATATCTTTCGCTTGAAATACAACTAGTCGATTAATCTTTTAGTGGAATAAAATATTTTAAACTCGTCTCAAATTATAGTACTTACATGCATCATCGTCTTGACTTCCTTCTAATCATTTTTATTACTTATGTGTCCCTTTAATATTTTTGTTAGGATTTATGAAACAAAAAAAGATTATATATCCTCTTTTGTTATCTGGTGAAAATTTTTTATTATAAATATATCCATAGAAAAGCCTAAAGATAAAAATAACAATATCTTTTGTTAAATTTTAAATCTCATTAAGATTCGAAAAGTACTTATCGACCATAATAGTAAAATACAATAAACTTTGAAAAGCAATTCGAATCACAAATAGAATACACAAAAGTTATCAAATGAGTTACATCATAGGAAGTCGATCGAACCAAACAACAAAGAGGACAAGGCCGTGTTATATTTAACTGAATTGAGATGCAAAATTCTTGTCGAATTCGTACACAACTCACTCACGCTCTTGCTCTGTAGGGCGCCTCCTCGAAGCTAAGTAGAAATCCTACATGATCTTGATCCGACTATAGTGCATTATTCCTCGAACAATGACTACTGTTCTTTTCAACACTCTACTCTTCCATCAAACACAGTGCATGCCGGAGAGCTTATTCATTAGGAAAATAGCCCCATATGGGTGTCCTATTTGGTCCCTTCGTTTGGCCGCTTCTTCATCTCCCCGGAGTGACTATGGAGCCAATGCAAGAGGGGCCGTAGATATCATTGCATTTTCCATAACATTCATGTACTTATGGAGTATATCCGGAGAATGCATCCAAACTCTTTTTCCTTCATTCCACCCTTTAAAGCTCACTCATCAACTTGATCCCTCTCATCCACGGTCAGTCTTTTGAGCATGCTGATTTGTGACTCATCTCCTTAATTCTCCATCTTGAGTCGATGGGTACCTACATGCTAAAATTATCTTTCAAAGTAGGACTGGATCATGTTGCCATAATTAATATGGTCACAATAGGAGTATCCCACATTGATTGTTAGGTCCTAACTTGTAGTAGATTTTGACTTCTAAGCTATCATTAGGACTGAGGAAAAAAATCTTATAAATAGGTCTGCAGTTCTTGTATAATATATCTTATGAAAACTCCCTACTAATTCTCATCTTATGCCTTGGTAAAACTCTACGTAAGCTTGCTTTCGATCTCCCAAGTAACTTTCTAGTCTTAGGACTCCTATAGACCAATATCCTGTTTAGGATTCTTCTCTCCGACATCGACTTTTTAGACTTTCCGTGGGTGCATGTTGATATTCGTCAAATAGTTTTGGAGATAAAAGACAGCATCAGATTCCTTCTTTACATTTCTCTATTTGTGAGACACGAAAGACAATATGGATCTTTGAAATTTTGAATCCATATGTAGTTGGTTTGTTGTGTATAATAACTATACCTTATAAAAATACTGATAAAGTTTCTTATAGCAAGTTATGTATACTATCATTGTATCATTTGATAAGAAATAACTAACTGAATTTTTATTGATGGTGTGTATGAATTTATATAAGATTGCAAAATATAGTAATTACATAATTTTTTCAATCAATAATAAATATAAAAATTTATTAAATTATTTTATAATTTAAGAGATTACGGTAAGATCATAATCTTCATTAATGATAGAATCATGATAATATATTATCATAAATTCTACGGTTAAGATTCTTGATAACATAATATCAAAATATTGAGAGGATCATGATAATCTTGTCATGATTTATTTTTCTCAATAATATCTTTCCTAATATACCCCCGTGAGATTATGCTCCCATCGGAGACACTAATCTTAGACTAAAGTAGAAGGAATTACTAGTGAGACAAAAGCTTAGTAAAAGTATATGCAAGTTAATCAGAAGATGAGACATGAGAGACATATAGTTCACTATTTTGAACCTTATTATGAACAACGTGAAAGTCGAAAGCTACGTGCTTCATTAGAGAGTGAAATATAGGATTAGCATATAGATATACTGCCCCGATATTATCACAATATATAGATGGAGGATTAGAGATTACAATAAATAGTTTATATAGTAATGATTAAATCTAACAAAGTTCAGTAGTTATCGAAGCAACCGCTCGATATTCAGCCTCCATAGAAGATCTTGCAATAGAGCGTTGTTTCTTGAAATTCAAAGAGATTGGATTGTGACCAAGAAATATAATATCATATCATCCTTATTACTTATTTAACCGACATCCGAAAATATATGAAGTAATAGAAGAGAGTCACTTCGGAGAAATAAGCCATGATCAATAATGCCTTTTAAGTACCAAAGAAGACGTTTAATAGCTATCCAATGATTGGGAGTTGACTTGTATATAAATTGAGATAATTTATTCACTGTAATATCTGGACAAATAAATACTAAATACTATAGATTGCTAACAACTTATGATACTCAGTGGCATCGCTAAGATTAGCACTATCAGATAAGGTAAGAGGAACACTTGTAGAGATCGGTGTAGTAATAGTATTGGCTTCAAGCATTTTGGTATGATCAAGAAGGTTATAAATATACTTCTATTGAAAAAAAAATAGACTATTTGTCATGTGGATTATTTAAACATTAAGAAAATAGTTGAGGGAGCCAAGATATTTGATAGAAAACTTACTTTTGAATAAATTGATTAATTTTTTTTATTTATTACTAGTAATAATTAAGTCATCCATATAAACTAGTAAAAACATGATTATGCCTTCATGAGAATAAATGAATAATGAATTTTTAGATTGAGAATTATGAAATCTAACAAAAATTAGATGTGTTCGAAGGCTTAACTTTGGGATTATTTTATTTATTACTAGTAACAAAAGGCTTGGTTAATAGTGGAAAGCTTAGAAATAAAATTTTGGGATTATTTTATAAAAATATTTATTTGGTTTAAAGATTTAACTTTTGGATATAATAACCATTGAATGAATTTGTATAGGGTCAATGACATCTTTAGGACGTATTGGATGAGAAGAATTTAATGTATAAGATACTGAAACCAAATCTTATTGTGAATTCTCTCATTACGTGACATTCTCATGAGGCAGCCAGATGGATAAGATAACTTGTTATTCATCATACACCATTGAGGAAAGACCTAGTGAGATCTGAGTGGATAAAGTGTTTAGATTGATAGGTGATTTTGATGTTTTAACTTGAACGGGATTGATAATATAAGATGGCTCATGAATTTGGGAAACCTAATTAATAAAGTTATTAGAAGTTAGTCTAAGTAAAAGAGAGTCAAAGTGATTTACAAGGAAAAATATATTTTACAAAATCAACATAACAAGAAATAAAAATTCTTTTGATAGATAGATCAATACATTCAAAGGCACTTTGATTAGTGGAATATTCAAGAAAAACATTTGGATTTGATTAGGCTTTTAGTTTGTTATATTTTAATTGAGGATAACATAGATAATCAAAAACACGTATTTTATTATAGTTAGGAGTAGATCCAAATAATTTTTCAAATAACGAAACTATGTTTAGAACTATAGTGGGCTTTTGATTAATAAGATAAGTTGACATAGCAATGCAAGAGACCGAAATTGAAGAGGTAAAGAAGCTTGAGCAAGGAGTGTGAGACTAGTTTAGATGATGTATTAATAATAATGTTCCGCGGTCATATTATGTTTAAGAATATGCAGAGGGGTGAGAAAATGAGATATTTTATTGGTTGCAAAACAGTTATGAAGCTTTTAAAATTTACCATTGTTATCAGAGTAAAATGAAATAATAGATTATTAAAATAATTTTTCAATAACAAGTTTAAATTTTGGAAAATTGATGAATATATCATATTTTTGCTTCATAAGAAATAACCACATGTATTTTATGAAATAGTTAACAAAAATAAGATAGTAGTTAAGGACCCCAAACATTAGAATATATAATTTTAAGAGGTGAATTACTTGTGAGAAAAGATATAGAAATGGAAGCTTGTACATTTTATTGTATTTGCATGAGTTATACGAAAAGGGATGGCAAGATAATGATGACAAAGGTAAATTGAAAAAATAAATAATATAATTTAGAATCTTAAAAGAATGATGCTCTAAGCGATTATGCCATTTTTGAAATGAAGTCTTGATGGTGGCTAAAGCAAAGATGGATTTGGCTAGTGCAATAATTGGCTACTCATAAACTCTATCTCTATTCAGCCCCTTAATAAGATGTGCCCCCTTGTTGAGATCCTTTACAATAAATAAGAAGAAAAAGAATTTAATAGAAACATTGTTAGAAGAACATAATTTAGAGACAAATATTAGGTTCTTCTTTATGTCAGAAATATAAAAAATATTAAAAAGTATAAAAAGATTTTGAGAAAAAGGAAAGGTTTGTAGAACCAATAAGTTATTTTGAAACCTTTGCCACTACCTATGATGATATCATTTGAATCATCATAATATGAATGAAGAAATAGATTATTTAAATTAGACATAATATGATGAGAAGCCTTCAAATTAACAAGCCAGTTTGAAAGTTGAAAAGATTGAGGAGCAAAGTGAGTGCACGATGGTGGTAATAAAAACCAAGTAGGTGGTGCAGTAGTATATATAGAATAAGGTAGGTATGAAGGTTGAAACATCTATGGAATAGTAGCTTGCAAACGATTATATTTATTAGCAATATGTCCTTGTAAGTCACATATTTGACAAGTGATTTTATTATTGAATTGTTGACACTTTTGTTGTAACGTTGTTGCGTATTATCTCCAGAATGATTGTTTGAATGGTTGTCTTGCTAATTAAGGATTTTTCTTTTGTTGCTAGAATTAGTTTTGTTAGCGAAATTGATAGTGATACAAGCAATATTAGAAGGTGGTGTCTCTCATTTAAGATAAGCTTCATAGTTAGAAAGTTTATTATAAAATTCTTTAGAAGATATATGACAATCATAAGCACGAATCGTAACTGAGATCTCCTTATAATCTGAACCAAGAATATTTAATACATGAAAAATAATCTTTTCATCATCAAAAGGTGCATTAGTCATAGCAAGTGCATTGACTTGAGTTTTGATAGCCTGCATGTAATCAAAAATAGATTTTGTACCCTTAAAAAGTTTAAAAAGAGTTTCTTGAAGTTACATAAGGTGACCATGAGATTGGTTGGCATACATTGTTGTAAGCTTGGACCATACTTCATAAGAGGATTTTGTAGAAACTATATATGGAATGATTTGGGGAGAGAGAGACAATGATAGCACTTCTAAGAAGATGATCTTAATGGATCCAAAAAGTATATTTAGCACTAACAACTTCAATATTATTCTTTATAATCATTTGTAGAGGACAAGCGATAGTGTTATCTACATAACCTATAAGACCATAACCAATTAAAAAGAGCATAAAATTAAGTATATCAAGATGTATAGTTTGTGAATATAAATTTAAGAGGAGCTTGGACTATAACATTAGTTGAGACAAAGAGTATTTTAAATAATAAATGAGTTGGGAGTGATATGAGATGAGTGGCTAGTTGAAGAGGTATTATCGGCCACATCGAAAAGTGGAGAAGAAAAAGACCCATAGCTGCTTACAAGAAAGAGAGACTTATTAGAGCATAAAACTCAATAAAAGTTGTAATGCTACATTCAACCACGATGAAGGATGAGGTACAAAGCAACGATAGTAAAGAGTTATAATGCTACTTTCAATGACAATGAAGGAGGAAGCACAAAGTAATACTAGTAAAGAGAGAATAAAAAAAAGAAAATTTTTTTTTGGAGCAACTATGGCTTTGAGACCATAAGAAGAAATGATTAGTTTAATTTTTATTGATGGCAAGTATGAATTTATATATATAAATAGAGATTACAAAATATGATAATTACAAGTCAACTAGAGATTGACTTACAAGTCAACTTTAATTCACTATCTCACTCATTCCTAAAATAGACATAGACATAGGATTTAATAGAACTTATTGTAGCTAAGTTTAAGCTTGAGGTGATAGATTGATAGACAGCAAAACGTATAGGTGCTAAAGTTGAATTCGTAATCATCAATGAAGGAATTGAATTATAATTAGTAGGCGAAGTGCCAGAATATGAAGGTCAAGGTGTTTTCTCATTAAGTTGAATTAGCGAGTAGAATTAACCCCCTCCTGTTGATTATAAGCAGAAGATATTGACTCGTTCATTTGCTTGGCCATCGAGGAAGCTTTATCTATGATGAACTCTCGCTTGCGTCCTTGTAAATGGATCAAAGCCTATGTCTCCTCCCTCTTTATGGCTTGTCTTATCAGCAGGAAGATATGGCTTGGTTTATTAACAAATAAGTGTTCTACCTTTGTTAATATCAATGAGATGATGAGGTTGAAGTAACTGCTGATTTGATGGAGAGAAAAATGTAGATTCCTCAAACCTCATGAATTGGTACAAACTCCTGTACCGGCAGCTCCTAATGCAACTTGATGGAGGGAAGAGGATGATTATTGACTGTAATGGATCTTACTTATGTCACTCTTCTATCGCAGGTACAGAGGCACAAAGGAGGGCAACTGATGCATGGCAAACAAATCCAAACAAACAAGCTTAATGCATGGCCATTTTAGATGGTTTACATATAGAGTCAAATGTGAAGGATGGAGAAAGATCTTTGTCCATTCCAACGCTTTACAATGTCATTAACTATCTGAATAGGAGGAGTTACGGTATGCGTTGTTGACATCTACACTCATTGGTTAAAGATATATACTCAACATTGGCCAAGAGTTTGACTGTTAATTTTTGTACATTATTCAGAATATGTTGACACATAGGGCTCATTTAATGAAGTAGGTTTCTCTATTCTAAAAAATAATAATAATTCATTCAGTTACTTTTTTTTTAATTTTCTTTTGCATATGTAAAAAGGATATATTTAAAGAGGGCTTATTAGTATTTTAGGCAAGAGTTGCCTGAATGATTATCTCCTAAATACACTAAGCAAATAGAATAATATTATAATTAAATTATTTTAATCTTTTTGCATGTTAGTATTATCCTTTTATGTAAGGGGCACACCCTATGCACGAATCTCCTGTCAATATGGGATATAAAGAGGGTTAATGTATATAATCTTATCTCTAAAAATAAAAAGATCGAAAAAATCTTACTATATTCCTTTATAGTTCATTTGAGCTTAACCTTAAAAATGATTACAAAAACCCAAAATCTAGTTTAGAAACCGAAATTGGAGAGTGAATTGGCTATAATATCAAATAAATTATTAGGGTTCATTATAATCCACATCAAATTAATAATGCTTCTATTTCTTTATCCACAGATGTCAAATGCCAAGCACGTTAAAGCTCTTCGAGCGGGAAGGAGACAACACTACGACCCTTCTCTGACTTTACCACATCCAAAAATGGATCTAACTCCACTGTAATCGTATCAAGCCATGGCCTCGTCTTCTAAATCTCTCTTTTTCTACATTACGGGAGGGAGGCGTTTTACACTATCCTCTTCTTTTGATTCTCTTACACTCCGCGCTCCATGAAACCAGCCAGGAGTACTCTTCCTTAGTTCTTAAACGCCGAAGCTTCTGCATTGCTTTGTCACTGTAAATGGTTATGCAGCAACACAACCATAAAAAAAGAGAAAAAGAAAGACTTAACCATGGTTTGGACGAGACCGATGAGTTACTCATCCGAAAGGGAGACTCGACTCTAATATACGGTGGTGGTGGATTGCACCGTAGACAAGCTCGCGTCTCAGCTGCCGGTCCACAACCCCACGCATGCAACATCATCATACTTCGCTACGACGACCTGGACGAAGACAGCCAATAACAGCAACAATGACAACGCCAAGTAATCGACACTGGTCCACGCCACCGCCGCCTACCTTTTGCCTCCGTATCTCCTGCCACTGTTGCTCAAGCAATAAACATATATGATGGTCAACAACAAGTCATTATTCACATGGCTACTGCATTCTATATTATCTAATAAACAAGTATCCGTGGTCCTGCTGATAGAACCTAAGGAAGAAGAAGGGATGAATCGTATAGAGATGGGAAATAACAATGACATCTTCTCACATCACATGGTTGGCCCCATCATCATTCTCTCAGCCTCCCCCTTTTCTCTTCTTTAGACGTTTGATATTCCGTCCCTATAACTCGAAGAATCTCCCTATTGTTGTACATTTTTTACGTACAATTCCATAAAAGATAAATTTTGATTCTTTTTTTCCACTCGCAGAAAAGCTTAAGCTTAACTGATCATTAATATATGTGATGGATACTTGACTTTTGCCGCTTGATGTGATTGAGTTTAATAATGTGTTCGGAAAAGGAAAAAGAAGAGAACCTCCGTCCCTTCAGTAAAGCTTGGTTAGACAGCATCTCTTTAGCATTATATATGTACAGAAGTTTGATATTCTCCAACTTTGCTGCTATATACGAGGTAGCTCACATATCTACAATGTGACTATATATTTTTTGTATGAAACAAAGGCTTTTATATTATAGCAAATATGGTTAACCATCCAATTATATGTATAGTTGGCCGAGATAAGACTTCAATATAAAATATATATATATATATATATATATATATATATATATATATATATATATATATATATATATATATATATATATTTTATATCACCAAATAAAGAATGGATCAAAGATTAATTAGATTTGACACTATTTGTGACACCGAAAAAAATTAAATTCTTCACTATATGAGATAAATAAATTAAAACAGATGCTCGTAAACTCGGAACTCTTCTTTCAACATTTTATATCTCTGTCATCAAAACCTTAAAATATATAATATATTTATGATAATTAATTCTAATTTGCTAGTAACTTTTTTACTTAAATTTTTAATTATAATCCTCTAAGTAATTTTAATTTAGCTATGACTTTTAAAATCCTTTGATATGATAATTAATTATAATTCATTAATAACTTTTTTACTTGAATTTTTAATTCTAATTCTAATCCTAATCCTAATTCTCTAAGTGGTATTAATTTAGCTGGGGCTTTTAAAATCATTTAATATGTCCAAAAATAGAAGAGTTAACTGAAAAAATTACTCATTTAATGCACAATAAGAGTCTCAAAATATTCAACATTAATTGTTTTCATGTCTATCGTGTATTATTTTCAAGAATGCTGTCACCATACATGAAAAATAAAATTCAAATATACTTATCACACATGCAAATATATGTACACGTGATACATGCACGTTCATGTGTGTACGTATAATTATAAATATATGTATAATTTGTTTGTACGTATGCTATTTACGACCTTAGTTATTGGTGTATATAATATTCTTAAGCTACCAGTCTCTTGGCTCGATGCAAACTGAAGTCATACTTCGCTGGAAATTTTCTATCAATTTATCTGTTGATATAAAATATTATGTAATTATTCTTACTGACTTTGATGTGAGTTCTTCGAGACCTACAATAAATGACAAGCAGATGGCTTCTTCCAAGCTGAGTTGGTCGAATGATTTGGGAGCATTGTAACTTTCCCCCCACTCTCAAACCCTACGTGGATTCCCAAAGGGAGACCCTCCACCTATACATATTTACTGCACCTAAACATATATCTCGTCGTCAGGCAAGACAAAGATGCAAAGAAGGGAGCACGGGAGGAGCCCTAAGTTGCCTATCACAATAGCATGGAAAGGAACGCATGTAGGAACAAGTGGACACCTCCATCATCATCTTTAATTTGCTGTTACACTTGATTATTCCGCTTTCTCAGTGTATGTGGTGCAAAGATGTTGTACTACTAGGAAAATTGAAGTGTCTTAAAGACACTGAATAGGTTCTATGAATCTAGAATTCCTTTACTCGTAGGTGAGTTCGAGTGTTTGTTAGTCCATCGATCTTTTGTATCTGTCTTCATTTGTTTTCTTTGTAGTAGCAGAAAGTAACCCAGAAAATTAAAGACAGTAAATATGTATGTATTGTGAATGATGAACTTGTTTAATGGTTCTATATATTTCGAGTACTACAAAGCTTTTCTATGTTCCGCTATAGAAAATTTATGTCCCTGATTAAGCTTCTTGCACAAATGCATGCATGTCAATAGCAGCAGTTACTCTGAAGAAGCTGCGACTAATACTCAAAGTAGATGACGAATGAAAAGAGATGGGATCACATTAAATGGCGTTCATTGGGTGAGTCATGTATACCACACCCATTAATTACCTTTAGCAGTGACTTAGGGTACTCCCTCTGAAACCTGGCTTTCCTATACTGAATGTAGACCTCTTCGGTAAGTGTTCAGTTAGGGTGATGAAGGGTAGTGCTGGATGAGACCAAGTGTAACAGTTGTGAACTCGTGTTCCGTGGCATAAGCTTGATAATGTGGTTTAGGGAATGATTTATATCTTAAGAAATGATACTATGATGTAATTTTTGCAGGTTGGAGCCACACCTAAGATACATCTATTCCATACAATAACCATGAAGCTATTGTTGTCTTAAAAAAAAATACTCCTAAAGGCAAAGCATCATAGAATTTAGCGGCTATAAGTTAATAGATAAGATTAATATTAACTTATAAGAATATGATGAGTATAATACTATCAACTTTAACTTAAGTATTTTGATCAAACGATTAGGAATATTGAAGTACAATGTTATTTCTTTTGATAGATTAGGAATATAATTATGGACATTAAGAGTCTATTTACTTGTTCTGATGAAAGTAGATAAACTAATCGTGCTATCAAATTTTTTTGGGAATGACAGATCCCTCGGTTTTGATCTCTTGTAATAAGAGAAAAGACGGATCTTAATATAGTTTCTTCTTTTAGAAATAATCTTATTACGTGTCGAGAAAGATTATATTGAAGCATTATTTTCTCACATGATATTGGATTAATTTATGTAATGTTCATATGGGACATGACATTTGCACCTGATAGAAACCCTTCCAATGAACTACTGCATACGATGGTGATGGTCCGGTGTTGAATGGGTCCAAAACATATAAGAGATCGAAGCCACCGACCAATAAGATTCTGTCTTTCCGCGTGTGAAGATCCCTATGAATCCAATTAGATCTTTCTCGGATCCAGTGAGCTCGAAATGAGTAATGCAAGAGCAGTCCTATGTTCTACTGACGTGGGAAATCCCCTCTATACAAATGAGTAATGCAAGAGCAGTCCTATGTCCTATGTTCTGCTGATTCAACATTGGATTCAAGTGTTGCCTCGTACGAATGGTTGTAGATCGTCGTCCTTAATTGGTGCGAGCCAACCAAATAATTATATTTCCTCTACCAAAATACTATAACAATGATAAAAATAATAAGAATAACAAAGTTATTAATTTCTAATTATTTCGGATTTTCTCGTCTAAAGTAATACTCTCAGTACAGACGTACGTGTATTGAAAGAAAATGTAATCTAATAATATAATCACTGAAAAAAAAATTCAACACAAATATACATACATTTCAATTTAATACTCATCATATTTGTGAAGGACATGAGAGTGCTATCTAACAGTGAGGCACTGTTGCGGTAACAGTTCTGTGTCTGGGACTCGTCATAATTGTCCTGACGCTAACAAATCCAGCATCTCTCATTGTCTTCTCTAAATCCAAAAGATAGTATTCATCGAGGAACGGCTCTGTGCTTTTGAGCAACGTGAACTTTGCTGGGGAGAGTTCCTGCAAATTTTTGAATCTATACTCGTTATATCTTAACCTGAATAGGCCTCTCTTTTTGCAATATCGAGTCAATTAACTTGATGAAATGCATATACCCAATGTCCCTCGGCATTTTAGATATTGTAATTTAAACTAAAAAAGTAATTTATGAGAAAAACAAGTAATGTATCGGATGACTCACCTGAAGTACCTTGGACTTGGGCTGCAATAAGAAGAAAATAGTCATTACGTATAACCTAAGGATGAAGGTAAGTTGCAGGTTCAGCAGTAAAGATTTGGTACCGAGTTGTCTGTCACAGCAATTGTTCCTCCAGGTCGGAGCAGGCGAAAAGCTTCATTCACTAATCCAATTGTTGCACGTTGAGGGCATTCATGAAGCTGCATGTTTTCAGTAGCAAAATGGGGCTTATAAAGCCGTCATTAGGAATTGATAAGAAAACAGTGAAAACATAAAATGGTTCCAATCTGCAACGTTGCATCAACCTATCACAATTCAACTTTCTCTAATGAATGATGGCAAATCTATCTATATGGTGGAATGCCCACAGACAGTGAACATTCAAGAGTTGTAGGAAATTCCCAGTACCTAAATGTTGGATATATAAAGTTAGTTCTCTGTTTTAATAGATCATAGCTTTAACTGTGACGTTCATAATATTCCAGCATGATATGTGACATAATTTGAATGTCAGTAGAAGAGAGTGCAAAACACTATTTGAATGAATGACATGTCAAATCTTTGGAGGTTTTAAGAGTGGTTTTAGTCCTGGCTGAATGGAAGCTCATCACAAGCCAGGCAGGGCCCTATAGTTGCAGCAAGCCGTTGCTATATTAAGATAATGATCTTATCCTGGATGATCTTGAGAAGAAGTCTCCTTAATTTTACTATCTTACAGTTTCTTTTCTCTGGATTTCTTGTGCAATCAGATATCTGACATAACTAAAATGAGACAGGGATCATGTTCTTGCATTTGTTAGGGAAAAAACAGAAGACAACAACTAAATAATCTGCTTCTCAGAATAGTAGAATGAAAGATTTATATTGACCCAAGATTAACACCAACAGTCATATAAGAACCAATTACACAAGTTGCTTCAATGTATTAGATATATACTTAAAAAGGAAAATAAAAGGCACGTCATGTAAAACAAGCATTTTCACATGTATAGGTTTGTAAAGGTTCAATCGGATGGGAGTTTTTCACAAGGAGAAAGAATCAATGGAACATCTACTCAATATTTGGTTATTTCCTGAGTAATGGTTAAAGAAACTATAGTAACTTCCCACAAGAGATAGCAATTTGAATCTGTACAAGGATTGATCATACAACCTTGTTCATCAAAGAGAAACTTTCAATTAGTTGACCTGACATTGAAATTATGAATTCAGATAAACCAGTTTCAAGTACTAAAATTATTGCCTAAAGCTTGTTTGAATTGAATCTATACTTTCTGTCCTTCCCGCTTACCCAAACTGTACTGCCTAACTCTTGCTTTAAGAATTCAGTGCAACAGAATAAAGGAGAGTGCAAAAGAATAGAATGTGAGTGCAAATGGCAAACTCAACAATGATTCAGTGGATTCTTAAATCATCATTTAGTAAGTACATAAAATGTTGCTCTGCACCTCCAAGACATTCATGTTACTATCAAGTGAATTTTCACATATGAATAATTATTTATCTATTCTACATGCGAATGACAAACTGGACTTACTGCAAGCACCCATGAAATTCCATTTCACCTAGAGTTATGGTTCCTTTATGAATGGGAAAATAAGCTTTCCAACAAATAATTATCACAACCAAATGCATTAGGCAGAAATAGAAGCATCTTGATATTCTATTATTGTGATTGGGAGCAAAACTGAATCTTGATTCTTACTACACCAAGAAGCACCATAAAATTGCTGAAGAAATCATGAACAGAACCAGAAATAATCACAAGCTAAAAACAATATATATGAACCAACTAAAAACATATTATCATAGGGGTCCAATCTAATGAATGCCATCTAGTTCTATACATCAGGGTTCGTCGTACCATAGCATATGTACCGGTTCAACAGTAGATCGGTATGCCGACCACTCTGTACTGGTCGGTACTGGTCACTAACAGTTGGATTTTGACAGTTATCGATGGATGGCTCAGATCTGACTAGTTCCAACAATTAGATCCATTTGAAAGGGTTTTTAAACCCTTTCCTCCCTCTTTCACCCCCTTTCACTCTCTCAAAATCTCCTACTCTCTCAATCTCCTTCTCACTCACTTCTTTCTCTCATTCTCATATTTACACTCTCTTAAAACTTCAAAATGCTATGATTTATGGTTCGGATCAAGCTTGGAAGGCTATTTAGGGAGGATTAACACCTAAGTTAAAAGAATAACTCTCTAATCAAAGGTATGTATTTTTTTATCGATTTTTGATGATTTATGAGATGATTAAGCCTATTCTATGTTCTCAATGTCTAATACATTAATTGAGATCTTTATGATGGTAGAATAGTTTTAATTATGAAGTAATTAAGGCCTTTAATATTATGATTAGTGTGTTTAATGCTGATTTTTTCAAAATTAGACACTAAATGAGTCAAATCTTTGTATTTCATTTACATGTTTATGATAGCACAATAGTTTTAATTAGGTTTTAGTTAAGTTTTTTAATTCTTTAATTAATGGTTTTAATGATGATTTAATCGAAATTTGATCCATATTGGATCAATTCAATGTCTTTAATATCTATTAGAATGTTTGACATGTTTATAGTAGTGAAAGAGGACTAACTAGGGATTAATTAATTATGTTAATATTGTTATTAGTGTATTTAATGTTGATCTAATCGAAATCTGACCTATATTGGATCAATTAAATATCTTCAATACCTATTAGAGTGTTTGACATGTTTATAGTAGTGAAAGAGAAATAACTATGTAGTAATTAATTATGTTAATAGTATAATTAGTGTATTTAATGATGATCTCATCGTAATTTGATCTATATTAGATCAAATTTACATATTTAATGTCTCTTAGGGTGATTGATATATTTATAGTGGTACAAGAAGGCTAATTAGGGTTTAATTAAGTTTTCTAATACTGTAATTAGTATGTTTAATGATAAATTTATCATTATTTGACCCTTTATTGGGTCAATTTTATGTATTTAATAATTATTAGAGTGTTTGATATATTTACTATGGTAAAAGACAGCTAATTAGGAAGTAATTCGTGTTTTTAATATTATAATTAGTGTATTTAATTATGAATTCATCGTAATTTGACCTATATTGAGTTAATTCTATGTATTTAACGTCGAATAAGTTGATTGATATGTTTATAGAGGCAAAGTAGGTTCATTACGTATAATCACACATTATTATTTCAAACTAGGGCTAATCATAACTTACTTATTTGATTCAAATTTGGTAAGAATATGATGCCAAAAGAATAAGCATATGATGACACTTGGGATCATGCCCAAAAGATAGACGAGAACCGTCATCATTAGCAATTGACAATGCATTTATTGTGAGTACACAGGCAAGGGCGAAGGAATCACTTGGGTGAAGATGCATTTGACCGGCGGATATCTCGATGTTGCAAAACACAAAAAGGTTCTGATAAAGGTCTGTAAATCATTTTATGACAAGTTACAATAGGAAAGGGAAGATACAATTAAAAATAAGGTAAGAGTTGAGGAATAATACTATAGGGCTACAAAGGAACCAGTTTAGAATGAATATGAGAGTCATGACAATGATATCGATCCGGATCTCAGAGATGGCATTTATGCATCACTAGAGCATCAATATATGTACAAGGAAGTATGGTTCGTCGTACCATAACATACTGCTCGATACAGGCGGTACATACCGGTCTGACAACGGGTCGATATGGACAGTATATTAGTAGGCCTCCATGTTGCATGTGTCGATATGCTCGATACGACTCAATACAACTCGGTACGTATCATACTAACAGCTGGTCAATACACCGATACGAATCGGTAAGACGAACAATGCGAGGAAGTAAGACATCAACAACTTGACTCATAATGAAAGTGTGGCGGTGGCAGTGGATCTGCACAAGTATTCTAGTGGTCGACTAGCATGAGGTAGCTAACTGCCCATGCTCAATTGAGCCAAATTGGAAGCATGAGGCAATGTAGCATGAGGTAGTCAGTAGTCGATATTATTGATATTAATCCGTAAGCCTATCCTCCATAAACAACAAAATAAACACGGATTGACAATGCATATACAAAAAAAAACAAGTGGGATACTAGGAAGGCAATAGCTAAGTGATTTAAATTCCAAAGGATAAACAACAAAGTAAATTCCAAAGGATTCCAGGAAACACAACCTAAGATCCATAGTATCAAAGCATGATCTTCTTTATTCAAAACATTAGCACGAGGATCCAACCTCCAACACCGAAGGAGATCCACAACGCGTATTTAGATAAGGTGGCAGAACTGAAGGATTAGATCAAATCCTTCAAGCAATAGGACGAATATGGGGTGACACTGATGTGTCATAGTTGGACAGGCCAATGTTTTCAAAAGTGCTAGGAGCCAAGGCCCCAAAACACTTGTGGCACTAGGCACTTGCTTAGGCACCCACCCGAGTGAAGCAAGGCGCTCTAAAATATTAAAATAAAAATATATAATTTAAATTTAAATTATATTAAAAATATAATATAAAATATAGTAATAATAGTTTTAATTATCAGTTCTAAGGATTAACAATCCATTGTTAATAATAGTTATAATAGTGCACAGCGAAGAAGATGGGGGTGGGGGTGGGGAGAAGGGATGGTGGTGGTAGGTGCGGGGTAAGAGGAGCCACCGACGGTGGAAGGTGAGGAAGGAGAGGGTGGCAATGACAAAGGAACATTCGGATAGTGACAATGGTGACGAAGGAATCTACAGATGGCAGTAGCAACGATGGAGAAAGCTACGGACCTATCCCATAACAACGAAGGGAACTACACACGAAAGATTAGGCGATAAAGGGAGTTGCGCACAAAAAAAGCAATAATGAAGGTGGAAGATTCGAACCTTTACGTCGACGATGGAGGATTTAGTCAGCGGTAGAAGAGGAAGAGTAGACCTTTTTGTTGGGTGCAAGGACACAACAACGGATCCTAAGGTTTACTGAGCGAGTCGGGGGAGGGTGGGTGGATTTTGATGTTTACTGTTGGACTTAGTTGGTTTAATTAAACCAGCTAAGTCCTATTGAATCAAACTAAAGTCCAAAATCTAGTTCGACTCGTTGGATTCAATTGGGCGCTCGCCACATGGGCTCAAGCGGGCTTTCAATGAAGCACATCACCCAAACCCAGTGCAAGGTGCTCGGGTCTCGCCTCACCTCGCACGAGCGCCTAGGCGAGCGCCCAAGTACTTTTTAAAAAACATTGGGACAAGACCAACAAGAATGAGTATCATCAATATTCTTGTGTATTACAATAGACAGATGGTTTTTCATAAGTTAGTTAATGCTTCCGACAAGATTCAAGATACAAACTATATTAAAAACCTAATGGATATTATGGTAGAGGAGATCAGACTATAATATATTATCTAGATAGTTAGCAACAATGGAATCAATTTTAAAAAGGTTGATTTATAATTGACGAAAATAAGAGAAACATTATTTTAGACTCCATGTGTAGCTCATTGCATGGATCTAATACTGAAGGATATTGGAGAGCTACCATCAGTCAACAAGTGTGCAGCTCGAGCAAATTCGATCACAAAGTTCATATATAATCATCATTGGGTCCATTCTTTGGTACAAAAATTTTCAAATGGTGACACTCTAACTCGAAGTCACTCAGTTTGCTACAAATTTAATTGTTTTAAATTCAATATAGCAAAAGAGACAAGGTCTCAAAGCAATAGTCACCTCATAGAAATGGTTTGATTTTAAGTATTCGAGATCAAGTGATGGAAAAAAAGATGGAAAAGACTATTCTTTCTTCAAGATTTTGGAATACTATGAATAAAATTATAATAGGAGTGCAACCACTTTATGTGGTCCTCTGCAAGGTCGACATGGATAATCATCTCTAAATGTCTTATCTTAAACATATATTGATTACTCTTAAGAAAGCATTCATAGATGATTTTAAAGTCAAGCAATATTTATAGATGATCGATTGTAGGATCAAAGTTTATATAAACTAAGACATTCATAATGCAAGTAAATTCATATTTAATATAATTAAATTCATAATTTTTTAATATTTAAAAAATTCTTACTAATGAAATTATTTGTCTTGCAACATATTATCTAAATCCAACTATTCAATTTCGATATTGTCTTGGAACGCGATCAGATTTATTGTCAGCACTAAAAAATGTTATGTCGCCTCTTGTCAAACATTACCGATGCAGCCAATGCTATTATGGCGGGCCGATTATTCCAGGAAACAATCGATTCAATCTCCAATAGTGTGTTGTATAAAATCATTACAATATGAATCTTAATACGGAAAAGTTACACACATGTTGATTATAAACTATATTTGACATTAATTATTTGTTATGTTAATAAAGTCCTATTTATATCTTTTTGCATTTGATTGATGACTATAATTTGGAGGGGACGCATCAAATTTAAGGAAGGTTGTCGTCCGTGTACTTTCACAAACGATGACATTGAGTGATTGCAAGCGTAACTGGTTAATGTTTGCATTGATTCACACAAAAATCTATAACAGACTATCGTATAAACGATTGGAGAAACTGATATATGTTCACTACAACATATGGCTAAGGTTACGATATTCCGAGTTACACAAAAAGCCAAAGGAACCAGAGATTGATCTCATTGACCTCCAATACTACAACAAAGATTCACAGTTGATGTTAGAGTGGGTTGAAGCAACGGAAAACTAAGAAAATCCTCTACTTGATGAGGTAGGAGATCATCTACGTCCTTCACATTTTATTACCGATGCAATAGAAGAAAAGAAAGCACATCCCAAGTAAGAGGAAGATCCCCCTCGATCAGAACGTGACGGAAGGAGCTGAACAACAATAAGTCAGACTACTCGAGGAACTAGAGATGCCCAGCGTGCAAAGACAAAAGCAAAGGGAAAGGCAGTAGCATCAGCCACACCATTGAAAAGAATTAAGTCGAGCGACGAAACCTTCTCAATCATATTCAACAACCCACTCAATCCGAAGACATGGCAACGACATGGATAGTAGTGCCTCGATTGATGATGTCGACGACGTCAAGTTGATGATCCCATCTACACAGTTTAAGAGTAGTGCATGGACCGAGGAGCAGTATTTTACACATGCCATTAAGATTCAAATCATAGAGCTCGACGAGATAATAATCATGTTTATACATGGAAGGAGAAGGTAGTGGATGATTTTGAGCAAATGTGATAGAGCCTACACGACGTAGACATAGAGTGAAACTTGTTGCATTCAAAGTCATCATATTATGGAGAATTTTACAGCCAACATTAGTAAGGTGATAGTTGATCATTTTTCTTCGAACAACGATACGACAATCGATCTTATGATACAAAACAACTAATCAATAACGAAAGTAGAAGTTCTAGTATTCTCCAACCTCCACACCAATACATGCCACAATCATACTTGCCTCAGGAGATGCCTCGGATATGCGTGGTTCACGATGATCAAACTACGATTATCACCATCTTGATGCACTAATGTGGCATATGGTATATCAGTATACTATATCATGGGATCAATTTCAGGATTGGATCCGACAAACATATCAAATTAATGTACAGATGCATAGGATCGAGAACCCCAATCCATCGCTCGTGAAATCACGTCGTTCTTTTTCGTAGTAGAACCAGATATAACCATCAATTGATTACTTGATTCATTTGAATATTAAAATTTAGGCTATTTAACAAATAATATAACTATTCAAATTATTTCTTTGTAGGTAATTCAATATTAACGAAAGAACGATCCGGAACATGCCACAAAGCTACTCCTCAAAGCCCGAAAAAAATATCACTATTCTTTCCTAATTTAGATTAGTTTTGCTAAAATTATACTAAATTTATATTTATTTTTCACTTAAAAACCCTAATATAATTTTTTTTTTCTATTTTTCAAGAATTTTTAAAGCTATTTTCGGCCATTTTTCGATGCTATCAGTACGCCCCATCATACCAACACAGTATGTCGACATAGAGCGATATATATCGTACTGCCAATCGATCGATACACCAGTTTGAACCAGTACAACAAATCTTGCTATATATATCAACCTACAAAAAATAAATAAAATCCTTTATAGATATTCCTCCTCTAGAGTTTATCAAGGAAAGTTCAGAAATAAGTATAGCACTAATTAGTAAAAAAAATCAATTAGTCCATACCTTTCATTTTTTCTACTACCATTGTTATTGATCAAATTAAATGCAAAGCTAACTACTTAGTAAGAAACAATATCTTAATTTGTGTAGAAAATGATCCTAAGTGATTCAATATATGTCGTAACACAACATAACCCTTTGAAACCTACACCTCATGTACAACAGACTCACATAGCCATTGTCATGCTGCAACATGGAATGTTCCACATTCAATGGCTATGAGAAGCATTCATACATTTGATATTAATAAACAAAATTGTATTTTCTAGTAATTTGTACAAACTTTAAGATAACAAATTAGCAAATGACTAGTGGTTGATATTCATGAACTATATGAAACATCTAATAGACATTCTTTACATATGCACTCCAGAAAAGTTTTGAAGAGATGTATATCTGCCTTGAAAAACACCTGAATGTATGCAGGAATCCAACTTTTAAGGGTAAGTTGGTCATTTTAATTTTCACAATTTGGGATTTGCATGAAAAAGTGAACTTTTACCAACATTTTAATATGTACTACCAAGAAAATATAAAAAAATTACTGGATTGCAGAAATGATATTCTCAGAGGAATGCAGAATTATTTGGTAAACTAGCTGGAGACTGCAACTGACCACATAAGCTAGTGAGACTAGGTCGAATGATTTTGAAGGTAACCCTGTACATTCACCATTAGCATGGATCCACCTAATAGGCTTGATCCTTGCAGCTTTTTTCTTTTCCTTGTATTGTGCAACAGACAGAAAGTACGGAGACAGATCTAACCCCTGCATAACATAAGATAGATATTTACCACAAAATAGGATAGATATTTCCTTCAAGGAAAAAGAAAACATATCAATGAATTTTGATAGAGAAAATTTTGCAGGCCGTTTGACAAAATTTATTGGCAAGAAATATTAACCATATCATTTCAGATGAGTTAGCTGCATACGAGATCCACAACATGGCTGTTGAAAAAAGAAAACACAAACTTCAACGCAGCATACTCTTTCTAAAGATTGCTTATAAGACCTATAGATGCAGTAGTTAGAAGTGGTAAAATAAATAAAAAAGAGTAGAGGGAAACCTAAAAGCACTTTAATAGAAACTACAAATAAGGATTTAAATACTCTAACTTAACAAAAGTTATGGTTACACACAGATTTCAATGGCGACAAAAGGTGACCCTAAAACAGCGGTAGTCCACATACCAATTCATGCTTAAACCGATATATACCACTCGTTTCATATCGATTTGGGCAAAATGATGGTCCATGGTTGGGACTTTATGGCTTTGTTGTTGTATATTCTTTCTAAGATCATATATTCATAATTACTAGTCATTCTTGTTCTTTTCCCTTGAAGCGTATAAATAGCATGGTTCTACGACCATTTTCCTTTCTTCCAATTATGTTAACAGTACTTTTGTTCCTTCTTCATATGTGTCACAACTTTTGTTTCAAGAGGGAAAAAAATTCATAGATATGCTGCATACAAGGTGGACATATTACCTTCCAGAAAATAAAATTAAAGTTATCTGGCACCAGTGTCTAAAGAAAAAAATAATAATAATAATAATAAAGAAAGACAATAAGGGTACAAGAACTAACCCTGCAACAGTAATGCATGTTAAATAAATAACTAAGCCCTCAAACCACAAAGTTTCACATTTCTATTGCCCGTGAAAGGTGAAGGAAAACCTTTGCATGAGTAGAAAAATGATTAGAATGAGCATTATCCTAATTCCTGGTGAAGGCTAAATATTAATATTTTAATCATAAAGTACAGTTTTTGCATAAATGATTTTCACTGAACAACCCTACATTGCAACAATGCACATGTAGAAAAATTCTCAACTTCATGTAAGAGGACTTTAGTGCCTAATAATCTGATGTGTGCAGCTATTGTGTCCATTAACTTGCTCCTAACTAGTAAAATTATATACAATGATGTAGAACTCGTAGAAAGAAGGGAAGAGAGAAAGAGAGAGAAGATTGAGTAGACCGAATTGAACCTTTAATCCCCATGCTGTGTACCAACATAATTGAACTTTAATCCTTATGTAGTGCACCAACAGATAGTTTATAGAATCCATCACTGATGTGCACCAACAGGTAGTTTATAGCATCCATCACTTTTGCACCAACAGATAGTTTATAGCAGCTCAGGGAAGATAGAGACAAATAGGTAAGAGGAGAGTAGAAAAAGAGAAGAAATGAGAGGTTAAAAGAGAGGCTAGAGAAAGAATCAGAGATATGAGAGGCAATAACATGACAATTGTGTTTCCAAAATCACTTCATGCTGAATTACATTTGAAAACCACTATTTGTAGGGCTTATGATATCATGGGCACCAACATCTAGATTATACTCAAACCACAATTCCAATAAGTCAAACATGACTCCCAAGACTATAATTCAATCTACAATTCCAACAAGTCAAACCAAGTTTCAAGAGAGTAAACCGCACCCCATAATTTCACCGAATCAAACCAAAGTCTGAAGATTAACATGATATCTCCAACACACATTAATGAAATAACTAACGTTAGTCTTTGTGAGAGTAAATCCATCTTGGAAATTCTTTATTGGATTTCCATCATAATTCTCACTTATAGAAGCTAAAAATTGAATTTTAAATTGCAAATAAGATTCTTTTAGTATAAAATTATGAATTCATTTCATAATATATTAGCTAATATTTTCTTCATGGTTCACTTTACTGATCCGTACTAGTGTACTGACCAGCCATCGGTATGATACGTACCGATGTACCGACACACGATATGGTGGGGCATACCGACAAACCGATATGTACCACCCATACCAGTCCTCTATCAGACCAGTACATACCGTCCATACCGAGCGTATTCCGCAGTACAACAAACCTTGATTTTCTCAATATAAAATAAAATAATTCATCCACATTGATTTCACATCAATAATTGAAGTTTCACAGGAGTACCATCAAAATATTTCCGAGACCTAGAATCAAGTCCAACAAGTAAAATCAATTTTCTTAGTAATTGATGTAGTCCATAAACATATTTATCCTAAGCAAGGTAACATATTCAAATATATGAAAAATTAAGCACTTACAGTAACATTAGCTGAAGGAAACATTTCAGCAAGGTACCGTGTGCTAACTCCTATAGAGCAACCAATGTCTAAAATATCATTGATCTCTGAATTCCCTGAATATTGTTTAAGGTGATTTTCAATTGCCTTCAACCACTTGCCGCGTACAATTTTATTTGCTTCATCAACTGTAGGAGCATCAGGTACTGCTAATTTTGCAATGGACATGGTTGCAGCTTCGGCCTCTGCAGCTGCCTGCCATATGAAGAGAATGCTCAAATAAACTGTCTTCAGAAGTTTTATAATCAAATTATTAAAAAAAACCGATTGACCATATATTTGTAATACCTAGTCAATCAAACCAAGAGTAGAATACCCTTAGACATTTGTTTTCCAAAGTCATTTTCAAATAAGAAAAAGCAGTAACGGGTTTGTTCTGACCATTTTAAGATGAAAGAGATGTTTTGGTAGTGTTTGATGATAGAACTTCTGATGAAAGATAGATTCTACATTCAGGAAGCTCCTACAATATAATGTCTAAAAGAAAATGTTCTTGTTCTTTTAAGAATAAGGAACTATCAAGTTGGCATATGGCTCTCTTAGCAAGGTTACTGATGAGGGAATCAAGTTCAAAAGGCATTGCACACTTCCAGGTTGCTTAGGAAATTTACTTCATTTATTGAACTCCAAAGGCTCCGATTATTCAGCAAAAGGTGGATCTACAGGTGACATTGGCATCAGATTCACCATAAGATAAAAAGAGCAGTAACATAAATAAGTTGACCGGAAATACATCTACAGGTGGATTCCAATCAAGCCTATAGCACTAAACAGGATCGACTTCAGTCATGCAAGGTTTCTTTTTCCCACCTGGTCCAGCTGCAAGAGTAATTTGCTTCTAGATGCTGTTGTAGGGTGTCAAAGTGCGGATTAAAGTTTGATGGCTAAAAATTCAAGTCCATAAGGAGCTGATAATGTTGACACCCCAGGGAAGAAACAACATAATGTAAGATCATATAATAAATCATCAACAACAACAATAAAGCCATAAGTCCCAACTATTTGGGGTTGACTATATAGATCTTTTACCGCCATTGAGATATGTAAAAAGACATATTTTTAGTTAAGTTTTGAGTACTCAAATCTTTATTTATAGTTTCTAACTTTCTATTAAAGTATTTTTCGGTCTTCCTCTACCTCTCCTTGTACCACCAATATTAATCATTTCATCTCTTTTGACTACCGCATCCGAGGTTCTCCAAAGCACATGTCTATATCATGTTAAACGATTTTCTCTCATATTATCCTCTATCGAAACAATACCTAGTTGTTCATGAATAAAAATATTTCTTTTTCTATCTTTCGTAGTAACTTCACACATCCATCTCAATATTCTCATTTCGGCAATACAAACTTTTTGTATATGTTATTTCTCAATTGCCAACACTCAGATCTATAAAGCATTATTGGTCTCATAACTGTCTTATAAAATTTATCTTTTAATCTCAAGATATCCAATGATCACACCAGACTTTTGACGCCTCTTGTCATTTTAAACATTTTATTTTTACTCTATGAATAATGTCTTCATCGAGTTCTTCATCCTGTTAAATAATTGATCCAAGATATCTATATATTTTACTTAAAAAGGTTTCTTGTTCATCTAACTTAACTATATTATCTTGTCTATTCTTATAATTACTAAAATTGCATATCATATATTTAGTCTTAGCCTTATTTAATCTAAAACCTTTAGTTTCTAAGGATTGTCTCCATTGCTCAACTTTATAACTAATTCCACTTAGGCTCTCATCAACTAAGACAATATCATCAGTAAATAAGATAACAAAATTAAGCCTAAGGTAGAGGAAGATTAAAGACCCCTGATAAATACTTCCAAACAAGATCAAAGACATGTAAGGTCAGGAAACTCAACTTGGATTTTTGGTATTAGAAAAGATAGAAGATGATACAAAAGGCTTGGCTACAAAATCATTAAGGATATCATGACCTGCTTAGTGATAAGTCCATCAAAAAAGCAAATAAAAATCCACAAAAGTGACATTAAACAGTTGGATGCCATGGGATTGTTGTTGTCATTATCATTTTTCCAGTAATTTACAGTTCAATTAACAGTGTTCATTTGTCTTTCAAATTTAACAGGATAGCAGACTCTGTTCCAAAAATAGATGCCAGAATGTACATCATGTCACATTGAGAACTATTTATAGGACTTTCAACTTTGAAGAACCACAGAAAGATTTATAACGGGCTGTTGAAAGGTTTGCAATGATCCTTTTAGTATGATGATTCATATTTTTACAACAGAACAACACCTTGCATGCCAAAACATTTAACACCTTGCTTTTAAAAGATTGGTTTCTT
The DNA here is from genome assembly GCF_036884655.1 of Musa acuminata AAA Group. NCBI lineage: Eukaryota > Viridiplantae > Streptophyta > Magnoliopsida > Zingiberales > Musaceae > Musa > Musa acuminata. The sequence goes on from NC_088341.1 coordinate 28,477,507, forward strand.
CACTTATTCATTTATGTGACTGTGTAACTTAAGTTGATGATCAGGCTGCAGCATTAAGAATAAGAGAACTTCAATGAAATCAACTATGGATTCTAAGGGTGTCAAATATGTGATATTATCACTCCTGAAGTATAAAAATCTCAACTTTTTAGCCTGAAGTTCATTTTTCATTAATGATGATGCATACCGAACATATTCATGTCAATCAATGGTTCAGCAAGCACAGTTGGCAATATGATGTTTGTCATGGGTTGACTAGCATTAAAAGGGAGAAGTCTTCCTATATTCTCAAGATTGGATCTTCTTCCTTTTTTTTTCAGTGCCATAGAGATGATTTTGAAACAGATATTAACCGTCATGCAGAAAGGTCCTAGCTTCTAAAAGTAATGCGTTATTTGTCTTATTTTAACAGGAAATATATCGTGATGAAATATTAATCAAACTAGCTAAAGAAACTGCTGAAGATCATAGAACATCAAATAACTTCAGAGGAAAAAAACGTACTCACTACTGTCTAAGTTCCACCTAAAGGTAAACTACCCTTTAAATAAATATGACCCAAGAATCGAAGTCAACAAGAATGAGCATCAGACTGTTTAGAGCAAGAGAATACACTATTATTCATAAGGGTATTCAGCAACAGGTGTAGCCAATTGGTTGTCATACTACAATTATTATAATTGAAGAGCAAAAGAGACAAAATTTACCAGCCAAGATAGGTTCCCTTCATCATATGCATGAAATGGATTTAGATAATCTGTTCATAAAAAAAAGTAATTTTAGAGAAGATCGGATAATGACCAGCACTTGAGCAAATTTATTAGCCCATAAACCTGAAATGAAGATATACTAAACTCTTCTTGACTAGGTTTTCAGAAGTATCATATGGCAAAACTCTGTTAGAACCTAGAAAAAAAACTGATGAAAGAGACCAATTAAAGTTGACTAGTTCTAAGGGAGTAGAAGAATTAATTCAAATATAGCGAATTAAATTGAAGTACATTTCCAGTTTAATCAAGTAAATACTAATCAAGAAATAGTAGTGGAGCTTTACAGTTATCATATTGTGCATATCATAATATCTCCAAGATCTTGGCCTGTTGGCCATGCTAACTTTTGATGATTGAGAAACCGTAACATAGAATACTTAACCAGTACATACATAATTATTATCATTTTCGGCTGATAACATGGAATATGGGTCGGCATACCAACCGGTACACACACTAATGTACCAGCCCGGTAGTTTGCTGAAACCAATACCAGACCATCATTTAAAACCTTGCTACAGGGCACAGCAACCTGACTGACAATTGTTAAAATCACAAAAATAGGTACGCTGATCGTGGGGCTAAAGCTATGTCCACTAATCATCCCTGGACACCATATTGGCAGGAGCTGCACTTTAGTAAAAAACCTTCCACGTAAACACAAAAGTTCTGTCGCTGCTCATTATGAGCACCTATCTTCTTATCAAAAGAATAAATAAACAAATTTATATGAGCAATAAGAACCTCATTTTACTGAAATAAAAGAAATGAGACTTCAAAAACACCACTAATAAACTAGACAACACTTTGGAAATGTTTTAGAGTTATAGAGGTTCTAAATTTAGGAGTTAGTATGTTGAAGAACATCCAAAAGAATGATATTACATCTTAGAGACCTTAGTTCCAAGAGAAGAGAAAAAGTTGACAAATTAAATTCAAAGTGATTTGGAATAAGATGTGAAGATGACACTAGGACAAATTAAAACCAGGAGGTCACTCAAATTTGAATAATGTTAGATCTATAGATTAATACTTAAAACTATTATTTCTCTTAGAATTTAAGAATTTTAGACTGTTTGATAAAGGTTTTGAAGTTCATGTTAAAATGAAAGAATTGTTTTTCAATGATGATGAATTTATCCATCATATAACACGTGGTTGGTGTGAGGTCAAGAAGCCCAGGTGTCTCTCTTAGAAACCAGAGTGAGTTTGATGGAAGCATTATATTATTCTAAAACATTTTCATAGCCTTAATTTCAAACAGCCACAATTTTTAAAGGATGAGAGACATTGACATTTTTAAGGCCCCTTCTCACACTTTTGTCTGTCACAAATCACACCTTGTCCTACTACATTACATAGCATGGTAACTTGCAAATAAAAAATGCACTTATAACTCACCTAGAAGCAAAATGGCACAGTCAATCTGACAAGTACACTGATCATTATGCAAAGCAGTGCTGACATGTATTAGATAGAGGACAGCATGTCAAAACAATTTTCTTATGCGAGTAGCAAAAGACCAAGGACATTACAAATTGTTATGAACAAAAAGTAAGCAAGAATTTCTGAAGTGTATAACATCTGGAAGTTACAATGAATTTATGGAGCTAATCACGACAAGCATAACCAACTTTTTCTGTAGTTTCATTTTGTTTAGTTTGAGATTATACCACATTGCCTCAGATTTGGTCACAAACACAAAAGACTTATCTTGCCTAAGCAAACTATACTTTCATCTCATTATAATGCCTCTTTCATTTTTTGAGTTCCTTTAAAAAAGAAACTCTAACCTCTCCATCTATGTGCCTTCGTTTCCTTATGACCTTCTTAAGTTAAAAGCCTATCAAAAGCCCATGCAGTTACCTGTAAGCAAAAATTTTATCTGCACAGCCATCTGCTAAACTTCTGATTCATTAACCACCTAATATTGTCCCCTAAGTTAATTAGATTGCTTATGTTTTTTGTTCACAGTGCAAGTTATTTTTCGTACTCTCTCAATGTAGTGGGATGTTCTATATCCACCAGAAAAACGAACTTATTATGTACATCAAGATAAACATCTAATACATTGTTGGACACAAAATTTAGGGGCCCAAAGGCCTTCAAGTTCTGGAATTGAGTGTTGTAGGTGTCAGGTATCACACTGGGGGAAAGATTAATCTCAAAACATAGTTAAATAAAATCAAAGATAGGAGACGAATGATATCAATTGCAAAGCTGTAAACTTTACTTACTATTATAATGCAGTTTAAAAGTTCTAACTGACCCGATCAATAGAACTCAATATTAGCCTCTGAAACAATAGCTAGAAAATAGTCTTAATTATGATTTTGTAAATATTAACTTTTGACTTTTGTTTTTCTATAATATAACTTCAAATTCCACATGTTTTTCACTGGTCTTTTGTATTAATTTCGTAATTTCTATATTGCAAATAGGAAACTGATGGTCTTAAATCTCAAGATAGGCTACTGCTTCTATGAGTCTCAACTTGTAAAATTATAGAACAAATTGGTCTTGAATAAAACAGTGTTAGAAAGAGCAAGATGTAGAAGCATGACTAATAACATCAAGAAATGTCAACAATGGCCTGCTACAATCATCTCACTAGGATTCAGCATGAATCTGCTCCTAGTATGCACATAAAAATGGGGAAAAGGGTCGTTTCCATCATTACCTGTCATGACAAGATGCTCAATGCACTTATTCTATTCAATCTCAAGGACAAATAGATCTGCCTACGGAGCTTATCGTCTTGATACTGACTTAATAAACAGAGAACATACTAGAAAAGCTTGTGCTTAAGCTTAATGGTCATTCAAACCCAGGTTTAAGAAAAAAGTAAAGAACAAATTGGTTAATTTTACTCACTTCTACTTTCCCAGATTTATTAAGACCTCCATCCCGGGATGATTTGGTACAGAGGTGGCAATTCCTGATTCACAATTGCCAATCCACATAACTCGTCAAAATAAACGAGCAATTGGCGTGGAATTTTGTGTCCATAAATCAACCTAGTGATCCTGTTACATGTTTCTTTTTCATACACAGCACGAAGTCAAATGATGGTTATAGCATTTTGATTAATTACAAACTAGTTGTTGCAAATTCAGTTGCATAGTTGACATAAAGCCTTTGAAAAATAAAATAATCAAAAAGAATATGTGACGAAAGTTAAATTACTCACAATCCGGATAAACCAGAGACAGATTTTGGACGCTCTCCATCTCCTTGTAAACGTCCGAATTCAGAATCTCATTCGTCATCTCCCTCCACGGTATATTCGCCTTCTCCGCATTACTTACAGGTCCAAGAACAGTAGAAAAGCATGTGTTAAGAAAACTCAGCCTCTTGAGAAGGTTGTAAAAGGGGGAGAAATCTTAACAACAGAGACCGAAACAGAGATGAAATTTGGGGGATTTCTTGTGGTACCCGATGAGGAGCTGCCGTGCCCCGAGCTTCATGACCGAGAAGAGAGGCTTGAAGGAGATGAGGGCCCCGATGAAGCGGGAGAGCGAGGTCTCCCCCGCCCACCGAGGCAGCTCCAGCTCCCCTTCCAACTCGACGCCGTCAGCTGCGGGCACTGGAGATGCCCGGACCACGACGACGCGGCCATGGGGAGGAGGACTCCTGCTGTCGGTAGATGCACTCGTGCGGCGGAGAGGAGATTGATGGGAAAGCTTCGAGAAGGCAGTGGAAGATGCGGCGAGTAGCGACATCTTTTTCCTTCTCGGGAGGCGGGTGTCGTCCTCCACTCTCACACACGACTGCCGTCGATCGGCGACGACGCGAGTCCGTAACACCAACCGTTATCCCCGTGGATTACTATGAGCCTATAGTTTTCTTACACGTGGATTGAAAAGTGGGCTTGGGTGCGGGTTGCGGGTTGCGGGTTGCGGGTTGGAGATCGAAACGGTGGCAACCCCTACGGTGACCAAGAATATTTCATATATTTTATCTTTTTAGTTTTCTTATTTACTTCCACTATTTATTTATGCAAATTGTCTCATCTCGTTTGACCATGACATGTACAGGTAGACAACATGTTCATGCAATTTTTAGATGATTCCTTCTGATTTAATTCTAATTGTTCACAAATGTCATTCACATTCCATAATTTCTAGTACTATCTTTTAGAAATATTCTTTAAAATTGACACCATAATTTTTTTGTTATTTATGATCCTGTTGTGTCAATTCGATAAACTCATCACTTGCACATGAGTGCACTAACCTCTAGAATGATAATTAACTAGCAATGTTTGTATAACATCCCCATGTTTCTTTCTATTACCACAGTTCTCCAGGTAACTTAGGTTGATTCTTTGTTACCATCATTAAGACAGATATAATCCCTTAATAACTTTATTAACAGCTAGCTAACAACATTTGAATCCACAAGTCCTGACAAAGGGCAAAATTTAGCAACAAATCCATACATGTGTCTCCACATCTGCTCTATGTGAAAGATAATATTTATTCACATATCGATGATAAAAAGAAAAAATAACGAGTCACAAAAGGTGTCAAAGATGCATGTATTTTCTATAATTCTGCCCAAGATCAAACTTTAACTCAGTACTACTTGTCCCATAAAATTTAGCATCAAATGAAAATTTGTATAGGTTCTAAACTGATTTCATTTTTTGATAGAAATGTGCAAATATCAAGAATTCATGTTCATCATGATGATGTTCAATTATATAAAATGCAATGATGAATAATACTGAGACACTATAATCACTTCTTAAGGATTTCCATGCAAAGCCATTTGAAGGCTTGCAGCTGATTTGATCATAGAATGAACATGATTGTCTGATGCAACTTCAATATATGACCACAACATCTATAAAGACCGACAGTCTAAAACAGGGGTTAGTAATGGTCGATTAGAGAAGAAAGCTTCTAAGCTGGCTACGATCAGCTCATGAAGGTCGACGAACGATTCTGAAGTATGAATAGCTGTATGATGCGATAGCACAACATTATCCATGCAAAAGAGTTCCTTGGGAACAGCAGGTTCATGCTCGAACACATCAAGACCGGCTCCTGCAATGTCTCCTTGCATCAGGTGCTTGACTAACTCTGCTTCATCAATGAGAGCTCCTCTTGCCACATTTATAATGACCCCATCCTTCCCTAATGCGGACATAACATCCTTGTTGACCATATGATGTGTTTCAGTAGTTAGAGCACAAGTAATAACTAGTATATCACTTGCAGCTGCAAGATCACAAACACTTGGGAAATATGTGTATGTGGTTGATGGCTTCCTTTGTCTATAGAAATATGAGATCAAACAACCAAAAACTTCCAGCCTTTTGGCTACTTCACATCCAATACTTCCCAGCCCTACAATACCAACCCGCTTGCCACCCAGCTGCAACCATCAATCAGACATCAACAACAATTAGAGTTTTGATTGCACTACAACTGAGAAAACAATTATAGATGTTAAGTTCTCTTGTTTCAAATAACAAAAGCAAAATTTAGCACTCAAAATAGTTGCATATGATTTGGCTGCCAGAAAAAAGTTGTTTACCGGACTTAGAACCTACTTGGTGATTGACTTATTGCAGAAGTAGGCTCTTAGATGCACAATATAATCATGCATTGCAGTAAGAAACTTGACATAATCAAATGTAAAAATTAAAAGGAAGATATAGATAAACAAGATAAAGCAATCATTTCCAACTTACACTTGTCCTGTACAAACCAACCAAAATGCAATAATACAGAGGAAGCTCATGTTTGCTTTTGTAGGAGATCAACACAAACTACTCGAGAAAATAGTGATCTATTTCTATTTTTTAAACAGTTTGACATTGCATTTATTTCTAATTTGCTTCTGAAGAAAACTGCATTGTAATTGCAACAAAAAACAGGAGACAAAACTTGTCTGTTCAGTGCCATTAGCAAAAAGAATATTACAAATCTAATTTATAGTTGTGATGCTAAAGAAAATGAACCAGTGTTGACCACCACAATGTGAATGTGTTCAGAAAACACAATAACCATCAAAATATAAAGATCAAGTTTAACAAATAAAGGTGTAAACAATTTGCATTGTTTAGGAAGAAACAAAAGGGGGAAACTAGTTATCTCTACCAAACGCTCAACCTACAACATGGGTGTTGGTAAGTTGGAAAAATATTTTACTTCATTGCCTTGCCATAAGGTATTCCTAGAATCAGCTGGTTAGTGATGCTTATCTCATGACCTATAATATATGTGGTGAAGGTTTCAGTGGTGTTGTCACTATTGTGTAGGATGTGATTATTGTATAACAATTGGTCTAAGGTACACAATTAATTCAACTAGAGAATTAATAATAATTTAAAGATTTCATAACAGGAAATTGTTTCTAATGCCCTAATAACTAGCTGCGACAACTGTAAGAAAATGGCAAGTTAAGACAACTAGTAAGCAGAGCTCAGAGATCCATGCCTCTAACTTCAACATATATTTGTTATTCTGGTAATTGTCGTAACACTTTTCAATTTCAGAATCCTCTTTAAGTCATAACAACTGCTTCATAAATAGCTAGCAATTTGTCCCTTTACAATCAGGAGAATTATAATGAGCCTCTAAATCGGGATTCCAAACTAGAGGATAAATTAACAAAAGTAGGTGTCCACAACTAAGGATTGAATACAAGCAGCATTTGGACACTCAGAGTTAATACAACAAAAAATGCTAACAACATTCTAGAACCTAAAGGAAAAAAAATGCAATTAAGGAGAAGATGAAATAAAATATCAAAAATAAAAGTTGAACTCTCTTATTTGACTACAAAATCAAGAAAAGAAAGGATGGAGAGGAAGTCCAAATAATTTTGTTTAGCTATAGAACTTAGGACTGCAGGGGAGAAAAGTGAAAAATAAAGATATTTAAATTCCTCACTGTGGAAAGATATTTCTGTAAACCAATTCACACTCTTTTAGCTTGGAAAGATGGGCTATCTACTACTTTAATGTGACAAGAATGAAATGAAATAACAAGCGAGACAATCACCATCCAAGTTGCTGGGTGGTTCTTGTCGAAGAGGATATCGCTACAAGTCAGAAAGACTTGAAATATGCTACTTGGTTGCATTTGAAGAAAAAAAAAGCAAATGAAACAGAATAGCTATCGAAATGGATTCTCCACAAGACATTAAATTGAATAAGAAATAGAAATTTCGCTTTTTTTTTTTTGTTACAATTTGACAAGGCCCAGAAACAATTTGGTAGAAGTTCAAGACAGCATAACCAATACTTTATTGACTTCTTCAGAAAAAATCACAGCTAAAAGAAGTTCCACGATTCTATCAGTTCCCCTTCTGCAGTAAACATTCTCAGGAAAGATGATAGCAAACAGAATAGTGAAGAGAACACAAAGAAGTAAAGAAAGTGAAGAAGATGTATAAGAAGAGTGGAAGAAGGGAATCAAACCCTGAAGCCGAGAGGATAGTCACCCGCGAGCGGCCACAGGCCGCGGCGGACGTACCGGTCGGCGGCTGACACCCGGCGGAGGACGTCGAGGAGGAGACAGACGGCATAGTCGGCGACGTCCGTGGAGAAGATGGTGCCAACGTTGGCGACGGAGACGCCGCGGCGGGCGCACTCGGCGAGGTCGATGTGATCGACGCCCACGCTGTTGGTAATGACGAAACGGAGGGCGGGTAGGGCGTCGAGGAGGGGGGCGTCGACGACGGCGAGGCCGGTGCTGAGGAGGGCGTGGATGCCAGCGGCATGGGCAGCGAGGAAGCGGTCGCGGGGCAACGGAGACTCCCACGGCCTCAGAAGCTGGAACGAGGACGAGAGGGCTTGGTCGAGGCCTATGAAGGGTCGGCAGAGGAGGAGCAGCTGCGGCCGCCCAGCCACCAACCGAGGCTCCACCTCCGATTCCGATGCCATCGAATTTCGAGTGAAATACTTGAGACTAATACTACTTATCTTGTGAAAGATCAGTCTCATGCCGACTGATCGAATGGAGTGTTTCATTGCAAGCAGATGGGCGGGAAAAAGTTTCCAAATTTGGATTTTCGAATACAGTTTTTTACTTTTATTCATATATTAAAAAAAAAGTGCAAACAGCGTTCTTGATTAACTATTTTATTCATTTATTTTTAGACAACCAAATAATTGTTTTTAGGTCATTTGGACTAGTCCTTCTATTCCCTACATTGTTTTTTAGTTATAGGTAAAAATAGTACTTTGCATATTAAAAATTATTTTCTCTAACCCAAATTTTTACCAAGTGTTTGGACCAATTTAGAAGCTTAAATATATAAAAAATATATATTATATGGATCTATGGTATTTATGTGAAAATGGGAAAAAAGTTGACTAAAAATAAAAAAATGACACACAATTCATAGGTTGAATAATTAATAAAAATATTAAAAAATTCTTAAAATAGAAAACTAGTGATATATATATATATATATATATATATATATATATATATATATATATATATATATATATATATATATATATATATATATATATGTTCCCAGAGTCTGTGCGGAAGAAGAGAAAGAGGGAAGGACAGTGGGCTCTCGCTAAGAAGAAGGCTCGGAAGAACCGGAAGCTGACCGCTGAGTAGAGGATAATGAGTGCAGCATAGGGCAACGTAGGACAGCATATAACTCCGCCGGAGCTCTGTCGGAGGACGAAGCGGTGTAGAGTGCGCTGAGGGCAGCATGGTAGTTCGCTGAGGAGAGGACGCTGCTGTTGCTGCGGCGACGACAGTAAATCAGCAACGTCCTGGTGCAGATCGATGGCGAGAACCAGCAGGGAAACAGGGAAAGTTTGATTGCGGTGGCTTGAAGTCCACCGGTAGTTATTTGATTGGCGACGAAGAGAGTGATAGCAAATGAGATTTTCGTTTAAGGAAATCTCTCTGCTCTGTCAAGGGAAATCCTCTAATCTATTAAGGGAAATCCTCTCTCCTAACATATATAAATAGGAAAGGGACATGTTAATGCAAATTAGCTTCTTTTGTAATTTCTTTCTCTATCCCTTTTCTAACATAGTATCAGAGCCATAGTCCCCGTAATCTGAGGGCTCCATCTCACCTCAATACTGTCAAGTTGTTGGTTCTTTACAATACTTAGCTCTCATCCGTCCAGACATCTCCTCAACAAATTATCACATGTAGCAGTCGTCTACTATGCACTAGTCTACGATCAAGAGAATTCTGCGATATCTTAAAGGGACTCTCAATCATGGTCTTTTTCTTTGTAAACACTCTCAACTTCATCTTCATGCCTTTGCCGATGCTGATTGGGCAGGCAACCTTGATGATAGAACATCCACATCGGGGTATATTATTTTTCTTAGTGCTAATCCAATCAGTTGGAATTCTAAGAAGCAAAAGACAATCACACGGTCTACAACTGAAATTGAATACCGTATCATTGCCATTGCCACTGCCAAACTCAATTGGATCATAAATCTGCGAACTCAACATCAATTCCACTCATACAATATTTTATGATAATGTCGAAGCTACCTATCTGTACGTTAATCTGGTATTTCACTCCCACATGAAACATATTATCATCGACTTCCACTTTGTGCGCGATCAAGTTGTCCATCGTCAACTTCGTGTTTCTCATATCCATACGACTGATCAATTAGTCGACTCACTAAGATTGGTCTATTTGATAGGAGCATCATCCTGTGGGGGATCTCTATTCTGTTGAGAAAAATCCTCCTCCTAATCTGTATAAATAGTAGAGGAAATCTTTCTATTCTCCTCCTAATATGTATAAATAGAAGAGGGATATGTTAATGCAAATCAGGTTCTTCTGTAATTAATTTCTCTATCCTTTTCTAACATATAGCAGCGTAGAGGGTTGCCATCGGTGAAACTTTATATATATATATATATATATATATATATATATATATATATATATATATATATATATATATATATTCTTTTGACGTCAAATTAGTACTTCTATCCTGATGAATTCTTTGTTGTGAAATCAGTTAGGATACTTCTGTGTTGCTTAATAATCTCCATCTTCATCGATTATTTTTTGATAGAAGATTATAAAAGCACGAATAATATTTCTGTTTTCTTTGGTCCTGATGAATTATATCTTATCTAGACTTGGGCTCCGGATTGCTTCGAATCCGAACCAAGTTGATCCAGAATTAGAATTGAATCAGATTAATGGTTGTATCGTTTTGAATTGAACCGAAATCGATCCAAATCGATTTTGGTTCTGATTCCAATTTATTGAAACCAGAAATCGATTTCAGCTTCAGTTCAAAACCATCTTATTTTTTTATATAAAAAAAACAATCTTATCAATGATCAAAATCAATTATTGATTTACCGTTTGGGTTGACTCTTAGATTGTCTCAACACCAAATAGCATACCAATTGTTGAATGGTTAAATGACCATTTTACCCATTCAAGGTCATTTTAGTTATTTCATAATTATCCTAAGCTCTTTTTTTTTTATTTCAATCTCAGCATCTTTTCAATGTTTGAGTCTTCTACTTTCACTTATTTCTTACTATACATAATACAATATAGCAGGATTGCAGCGAAGTAACGCATATCGTCTCGAACCAATTCGGAACCACCATCTTGCAGAGCAACGCAACACGGGAATGAGCTACAACTGCTCGATGACAAAAGGCATGCTATTTGCACATACATTTCAAGCTAACTCTTGAATCTTGCTCTCTTTTGTTTTGGGCTTCTTTATATCGATTTGGTTATGTAATATTTTTCATGTATGATGATGCTATCTCATCCATATATACCTATTACTGATGTTGCTACCAATTCATGCATACTTAGTCATATATATGATCTTTATATTAGAAAATTTCTCATATTGGTGATAGTCATCAAGAAATTATGGAGAAGAGTTACAGAGGAGAATAGAGAAGCTCAAAACTGAAAACTATTATTAATAAAGATGACTCATAATCTATCATACCTCATATCTCTAATCCTCTTTTGGCTGAATAAACTAATTGACTTAGATGATAGTTGTGTGAACTATCCTCGCACAGCCCTCTTGAGAGCAGTTGAGAAGGACTGACACATGAGTGTGTCAATCATTTCATATAGTGTCATTTATGTGGCTAAAGCTATCACGAGTTTGGACGGTCTGAGTTTTCATTGTAGATTTTCATAGTAAAGAGTTAGAACCTGGATGGGTTCCTTCCTAATGCTTTAGATGAAGGAAGATTTTACAAAACATTCAAGGAATTAGGCTGCTTTCCTACTTGATCTCTCGTCTTATATATTTGAGATGTTGATCAATCTTGAAAAGATAATCTCTAACTTTAAAAGTAAGTCCAACCATATAGTATATCTTTGATCCCTTTAATGTTTATAGATCCTAATTGAAGGTGTGATATATAGACTATATTTTGTGTGGAGTCTCTTATAGCATCGGTTGAAATTTAACAATGGTGCTGGGTAGTAACTTTGGAGGAAGCACTGATGTGCAGTCAAATGAATGGGTGTTTATTGGGCTAGGGGTAACATGTGGTGAAAAGTTGAATGTAAAGGATTAAAAAATGGTTAATGGATTATTTTTAATCATTCTCAGATTTGGATATTTTGATTATAATATATTTTAATTGTTCGACACATGAAGAGGGTTTCAAGGTAACGAGAACTATTTCCAAGCTCATCTTATGTTGATATGTTATGAGATAAAAGGAGTTCGATTTGAACTACTTTCAAGCTCATTTTATGTTGAGGTGTTACGAGAGAAAAGGACATATCTAAAAAGATCTCTTTGATGCTTAAATTGGTAAAAATTAAAAGAATTCAATGAGATATCAAAATATATTCATCACTAAGAATACACTTTGACTTTTTATAGTATGATAGGTGATGAATAGATTGAGTTTATGATAAATATTAGAAATAATTATGAGCTTCATTTGATCATCAATAAAATGTTAAATTATATGTCAAACATGATAGATATAAAAAAAATAATTTATTAAAAAAATTTCATTGTTATTATACGAGCGACGTTATGAAATCAAGTCTATGTTCTTATCGGTGTCATGTCGCCAACGCGAGGACCCCTATGACCCATGGATTGGATAGAAAACATAATTTGAACTCAAAGTAGTATTTATATAAATCATACGGGAGTGAATATATATATATATATATATATATATATATATATATATATATATATATATATATATATATATATATATATATATATATATATATATATATATATATATATATATATATAGAAAGTTAGAAAGGATCACAAACACACGAAACGTCACCATCTGACACTCTGGTGGAAGAATCACAGTGCAGTAGAAAATAATTGCATTTGTAGAGGGAGCTCGGCGGCATTAATAAAACATTGTCTTCCTCGCAAGACGAGGCATTTTAAAAGCTAGCTGTAACTTCACAGGACAATTGATGCTTAGGTCTCCCATGGCGAGACATGCGAATCTCTTTTTTAATTGCTTCATCTGCCACATTAAATATACCTAGGACGACTGCACTTATGAAAGAGCACATCCCTCTCTTCTTGTCCCTCGTCTTTGCCCGTACGCATGCGAAGAGAGATCAGTGATGCGATGGATTCACTTCCATCCAGTCAAATCCGGCCGGGCATTGGGTGCTTTGTTACTACACTTTTATTATCTTAGGCAGCTCAAAAAATCCGGCAGAATCTCTCTCACAATATTTATACAATTAAGGACACCGGAATTTTGTGCACGATAAAAAACCTCTAGAAAAATTAGAGTATAATAACTATTCATTCAAGAGGCAGCTCAAAATTTAAATGGAATGTCTTTCACATCCTACAAGTACGAAGCCTAACCAAACCACATCTTTTTTCCCACTGCTTGGTGGCACGAATAGATACACCGCCACTACTTTCCAAAAAAACAAGAGCAAAGGAAAGAAGTAGAGACCCAAAAAAATATATATCTTAATTATAAGGGAGGGATGGCGCAAAAAAAAAGAAAAAAAAAAAGAGAGAAGCTATACTATAATGAATATTGCTGCTAAGCCCACTTAGCCAGTAGAGACATCAGACCTGCTCCAACAAGCAGAGATACATTTATCATAAACTGCAATCTCGCTTTACTCTGCACCCGCGGGTTCATAAAATCTGCGGCAAGCAGATCCACCAGTGCCATGTAGATCAAGATGCCAGACGCGACAGAGTTGAGACATCCTTCCACGATCAGAGCGGTGGGACTGTTCTCGTCGTACACGGATGCTATCCCAATGCCTATCGCGATCCCAACTGGTGTTGTGAGAGAGAAGAAGAGCCCCATGGTCACTATCGACTTTGCCTTGAACTTTGCCTGCAACAAGTAATAATAGCAGGTCGTTAATGGAATTAAACCAGATTTTAGTCAGCCACTCGGTTCTAACTAAGCAGCAAACGGAGAGCCGCAAAGCATGAAAAATCTAATACTCGTAAAGCCCCCCACTCGTATTCAATAGGGACCACAGTATTTATCCCTATCTTTAGGCGACGTTATCCACCCATTTTTATGTGAACACACTGCTTTCCTGCAAGGCTAGGAAGTGATGCGAGGCTATGACTCGGTGAAAAGTTGGGCTGGTCGTAGTTTGCGGCTACGCATACCAAAAATAAGCTACAGCTTGTATGTCCTGCGTGAATCTAATTCCTGTTCAACTTAAACTTCATTAATCTGGCTCAAATTCTCGGCAGTCAGTTTATAAGGATCTCTGTGCTTAATATAAACAAACGAAATATGATATTAAAGTATAAAAACTCATCGACACCAATTATGTACCTCTTAATCTACTAATATAAACTGTATTCAACCAAGTATTATTATACCTGAACGATGCACCCTCCCAGGCCCATGCCCTCGAAGAACTGATGAAAGCTGAGAGCAGCTACCAGAGGTCTTATGGTGGATGGTACCTCTGATGCACCCAACGAGATCCCGATGATCACGGAATGAACGATGATCCCGAGCTCCAAAACCTGAGACCATCAAAATTCTCAGCACTTTTACTATGATTCTTATTCGAAAAAAAGAAAAAAGTCTCGAGTTTTCCGTGAATTTAATATGCTGAGAAAAAAGCACCAATTTTTTTTGTTTTGTTTTACCTGAGAGATAACTCGGTTCCGGATGAGTTGAGCAGAAGCGTCCGCCGAGTCCATCATCGTGGAGCCATGCGCGTGGCCATGGGTTGCATGAGTGTGCACGTGATCCAAGCCATCGGATGTCTTCTCCACATCCGCGTTTGCCTCGTCGCTCACCGTCGTCCGCATCTTATTGCCGTGGAGGCGATTAAAGTATCCGGTGGCAATCGTATCGATCATCAGCGTTCCGACAGCGGCGACCATCGCGCCAAACCCGGCGAAGGGGAAGTCCTGCCAAGGGCTCGATGGAAGACAGGGTGACGTGAGGTTGTCGAATGCATCGGGTAGGATATGGATAAATCCGGTGGCGAGAATGACTCCGGCAGCGAAGGCCTTGATCACGAAGAAGATGTCCTTGTCGGGACGGAGCGCAGGTATCCATTTGCCCAGGATGGGAATGCATACGCCAAAACCTCCGCAGACCAGGATAGAAAATATTGCCGCGATCTTGAGCGGCAGCGCCTTCTTCTTATCGCGGCTTTCCTCGTCAGCCGAGCAGTCACAGTCGCCGCGAGCAACGAGAGGAAGCAGCAAAACAATGAGAAAGACGAAGCACCAAACGCCTCTCATCTTCTATCCGGGTTGTGAGCGTGAAGAGGTTCGTAGAATAACATGTATATATAGAGAAAGGAGCGAATCTCTCACAGTTGACGAAAATACGCTCTCTTTTATTTTGAGGTTGGGATGAGCACAATAAGCAATATGGAAGTATGAAAGAGAGAACAAGATTGGTTGGTTGTTGGTGAGGAGGCGATGAGCACACAAAAAAGCCATGGGCTTGGTTGTTACAACAGAATTAAATTATCATTATTATTATTATTATATGACCGGGTTTGGATGTGTTGTATTTACGGCTTGGATTTATCCAATCAAATCAATTAATGGAGCTCTCCAATCAGGGAGTGTTTCGAGTCAACCGAGTGTCGACATAATGTTGTCATTCCGATTTGGAAGCGTCAGTTTTCTTCCCCGGAGAACAACGCAACTGTGGATCGTCGCAATTATAGGCGAGTGGGGTTACCATAACACGTGGACGATACGACCGTCCCTCACATCCATGATGTGACGACACGCGTCCGTGGCCACTTGCCTCCTAAGATTTCCAGAGCATGCGGCTTTCCAAGTCCCTGTGTGAACCGAAAGCACGTCTGCTTGGGTGGAGAATCTTTTCCGAACGGGTGGCTGCCATCGGAGAGTGGACTCCAAGTCTTCTACGATAAGAACGTAGATTTCCCAAAGGCATCACGCGCTCCATAATGGGGCCCTTGGAATACTCGGTGCTGCAATCCCTTTGGAGAGGCGGAACCGCGAAGGGGCAGTGAGAACAGGCGATAACTGGTCCCGCACATTGCACCAAGGATCAGTTGACTGCGAAAGTCGACAACTCTTAGTCAACTCGGGTACGAAGTTTTGGGACCATGTATAAGATCTTTCGTGTCGACTAGTATATGATGTATACCAGGCTCTCATAGAAATTAAGATCGCTGAGAGTCAAGAATGGAGAACCAAAGAACGGAAAGCAAGCCAAGCTGGTGATAGGAGACAAACTTTGCAGAAGAACAAAAGCAAAAGACTCAGTCAAACGAAACAAAAGGCAAAAGACTTTATGAAGCCATGGCAGATTTAGTTTTGTGTTTCTGAAGAAAGGATCAGGATATAGTCAGTAAGCCCAAAACCGCAGCTGGTAAGACTTCTGCTTGCCCATTTGGGCGTCCGTAAGGTTGGATGGAGGCTTTAGGGGACCAACAACAATCAGAGTCGAGGCTTGATTATTTCTTTATAGACATATTATGTAACTTGATTATTTCTTTCATATCATTTTGCATTAAGATTATGCAAGTCTAAATAAAAAAATAAAAAAAAATACATCTCAACAGGTAATGTTGAGTAGGATAACTCCTAAACATGAAAATGATATCAATAATACGGGCAAGCAGATATCAAAAGAATAAATAATTTAAAAAGGAGATAAAATGAGTAATAATATGAAATATTAGCATAAGGGTTATATAACATAATATGCTTTTAACATATCAAACCACCAATAATAGCTCAATAGGATACTTGACTTGGGAGATGGATAGCTCTCCAAATTATAGAGGATCCATTATAGGGATTGGCATCTCTTACCTACCATGATGGAGATGTATCTCCCCCATCAGGAGACAATGTAGTCATCGGTCACTAGTCCTCTAAGAGACTTACCTATCGATACATGCCTTACAGTCCCTCGGCGGTATAAACCATATCTCATGCAGAAAATATACTCTGACACATAGTTTCAATTGCCTAAATAAACGCATAGAATATATGGATACATAACAGGTAATGCAAAAGTATCGAACTAACTATCATGCATAATTAGAAAGAGTTGAATAACTTCCATGATCAAAATGATAGTTGGCTACGAAATAATCATAAGAGAGAGAGAGAGAGAGAGAGAGAGATAGATTCAACAACACTGTTTATCCACAAGTGCTAATAAGGTTTCCAGTTCACTCCTTATAATAAGATCCACTTCACTTAAAATTTAAACCAAGCATTGATTCTTCTCCATCTTTACCAAGATTTCATGATATGATCTTTCACATTAATTGTAAAGAATTAAACGAAAAAGATAGAAGGATAGAAATTATAGAAAAACCTATGAAATATATGAGATGTAATTGTCTAGTTCATTTAGATAGTGAACTCTTGATAACTATTTATACACATTCAGCATAGAGGATTTTTTTCAACTGCTTAGAGATTTCCTCAACTGCCTTGAGGAAATCTTATATACTTATCATGCCCCCGTAAGATTGAGCTTCCATCAAGAATGCCGATCTTGGATCGATAAGATGAAAATAGTTTACGGGCGAGAGGCTTTGTTAGTGAGTCTGCTAGTTGATCAGCTGTATGTGCATAAGAAACACAAAGTTGATATCTAACAACTTGATCTCGCACGAAGTGGAAGTCAATGGCAATGTGTTTCATAAGGGAATGAAACACTAGATTGACACATAAGTAGGTAGCTCCAATATTATCACAATATATTGTAAGAATAATCGTGGAGTTGACGTTGAGTTCCTTGAGCAGATTTATGACCCAATTGAGTTCAACAGCGACGGTGGCGATGGCATAGTATTCAGTTTCAGTTATAGATCATGCAACTGTCTTTTATTTTTTAGAACTCCAATTGATTGGAGTACCTCCAAGGAAGACAATGTACCCTGACGTAGATGTTCTATCATCAAAGTTCCCTGCCCAATCAGCATCAGCAAAGGCATGGAGATGGAGTGAAGTATTTTTGTGAAGAAAAATGCTATGATTAAGAGTCCCTTTAAGATACCGCAAAATTCGTTTGACCGCAGACCAATGCGTAGTAGATGGTCGATGCATGAATTGCGAAAATTTATTAACGACAAATGAGATATCTGGATGGGTGAGAACCAAGTACTGTAAGGAGCCAAAGACTTATCGATATTGAGTCGAATCGATAGCAGGACTTCCAACACATAATTTAAGTGATTCAGAGAGAGGAGTTGTAACATCTTTCGCATCCTGTATGTTTGTCTTTGATAATAAATCTTGAATATACTTTCTTTGTGATATGAAGAGACTTGAAGACGTAAATGTTGCTTCAACTCCCAAAAAGTAGCTTAAAGTACCTAGATCTTTGAGGGAGAATCGATTGGCCAAGTGCTTTAGAAATGCTTGAGTCTTCAAAGGATCATTTCCTGTGACAATAATATCATTCATATATACTAAAAGATATATTGTGCTTCTATTGTGCTGGCAAATGAATAGCGAGGTATCATACTTGGAATTGATGAAGCCAATTGAGGTCAAAAATGAGCCAAGCTCGGTATACCAAGCCCTTGGAGCTTGACGAAGTCCATAAATAGCTTTTTGAAGGTTGCAGATATGCCTCGGATACGAAGGTTGAACGAAACCAGGAGATTGCTACATAAAGACATCTTCAGTAAGTGACCCATGTAAAAAGGCATTGTTAACATCTAATTATTGTATGTGCCAGCACTTTAAGATGGCCAAACTCAGGATAAGACATATTGTTGTGGGTTTAACAACGGGGCTAAATGTCTTTGTGAAGTCGACACCAGGTCATTGATGAAACCCTTTAGCGACTAGACGTGCTTTATATCTGGCAACGGATCCGTTTGGGTTTCGCTTAATTCGAAAGACTCATTTACACCCGATGATATTTTGTGTGTGATGAAAGGATACTAAGATCCATGTAGAGTTATGGAGGAGAGTATTATATTCGTCACACATGGCTTTACGCCAGTTAGAAGATTTTTGAGTTTGAGTGATTGTAGTGGGTTCACTGGCCTCAATGGAGGAACTTGTTATAGCATATAAGTCAAGGACTTGACGTGGTTTAAAAATATCACTTTTAGAGCGTGTTGTCAAGTAGTAGATTGTGTTAGTGGTATAGCCGAAGGTGAGTCACTATCATGGATTGGGCCAACCGTTAGCATGACAATGTCACTAGGTCTAGGAGAAGGTAAAGCTAATAGGGAAAACTTGTGAGGAAGGGAGTGGAGAAATAGAGAGAGTGAGAGTGAGAAGCTGTTGAACTGGAATAATAGTAATATACGGATCTTGAGGGTAAGGACTAGACGGTGTCATTGGAGGTTCGTGTAAGCGAGGTTCTTGTGAGGGCAAGAGGTGGCCGAGCAATCTCTGACTCCGGAACAGGAAGTAACGGCGCTAGAGGAGAGATAAGCAGCAGCACTACCCTTTCTAACTAAACATAAAAGAGGAGTAGTAGAAAACTTCAACAGAACTACCTACATCCGCAAGGAAGAAGGCTCTGATACCATGTAAAGAATTAAACGAAGAAGATAGAAACGAAGAAGATAAAAAGATAAAAATTGTAGAAGAAACTATGAAATGTATGAGATGTAATTGCCTAGTTCATTTAAACAGTAAGCTTTGATAGCTATTTATACACATTCAGTATGGATGTTATATACATTCAGCAAGGAGGATTTTTTTCAACTGCTTAGAGATTTCCTCGAGGAAATCTTATCTGCTTATCATTAAGAAGCTTCAGATGCCATCTCATCTCATAATGATATCAAATACCACAAGTTCAGAAATCTTGTCCGACCCAACAAGTTCAGAAATCTAAGGTATTTACTTTATCTAGCATGCATCATATATAAGATCCAAACCATGTACTAAGTTGAAGAGTGATAATAAAAGCATAACATGTTCTTAGCTGGAGTTTGGGTTCGTGCGGGGCTGCCCTCTACATGAGGTAAATAACACTTGCCAACGAGATTAGAATATGGGCTAGACACGAGTGGATCGATATAAGATTAGAATGTGGGATGCCCAAGAGAGGGGAAAACTCGGTAGCTGTGTACTAACCCGAACGAGAATATGGGTGTTGTTCGTTCCATTTGGTAGTAGCCCTAATCATGGTTTGGAACTTTCGATTTTGGTTTTAAAATCCATGGATTCGATGTTGATTTTGGATGGAAATCACTTGTTCCGGTTTTGAATCGAACTATTGATTTTTTTTTAATAAAAAATAATTTAAACATACCAAAAATTATAAATTTATTTCTAAAATTATAAAAGGAGGATGTATATATAAATAAATATAAAAAATAAATAACTTTATTTTTTAGTTAATTTAGTTAATTTTTTAAAATTATCTTATTTAGTTAATTTTTTAAAATTAAAAAAATCAAGAGAGAGAGAGAGAGAGAGAGAGAGAGAGAGAGAGAGAGATACAAGAACAAGATACAAAAAGTCGTATATATCTTAAATTTAGGATTTGGTTCTTGTCATATATATCTTAAATTTTGATTGGGAAGAACAAGATACAAAAAGTCGTGTGATATATTTTTTGATTATTAATTTCTATTTTTTTAGTTTTCGATTTTTCTCTCCCTCCTAATATATATAAAAAAGTTAATAGTAAAAGAGCGAAGATATGCGCAGCTGACCGATTCAATAGTGGACCAAATTCCACCGTGATGTATTATTCTACACATGACATCAGCTTAAACCAATCGTAGACAAGAAACCGAGCTCACCTGCCGCTCCCGTCGAGGCCGTCTCGGCTTCATCGACATCTGCACAAACGAGACGCTGCAAGCTTTCACACCTATCAGAAGAATTGGTAATCAAAGCACCTTTGGCTACTCTATATACGCACACCCATGGTTCCACTCACAAGCCACTGGTCTTATCTCTCTCTCTCTCTCTCTCTCCACCTCTGTCAAGAACTCTCAGTCCACCAAGTCATACACCCACCTCAGATCGGGTTCCGCAAACTCCTCCCCACTTTCCTCCGTTCCCCCTGCTGAAGTCCCTTCCGCAAGCTTTCCCACCCCTGCGGGGACGCCGCCGCCAAGGCCCTCAGGCCGGAGCTCGTCAACCGTGTGTGCGAAGAAGCAGATCTTACGCCTGCACGCCGGCCCCGAGATGCACATCCGGGTCCGGTATCGCGTCGGGTGCAGCCAGAACTCGAAGACCCCGTGGGCGAACTCGCATTTCTGGCCCCTCCGGCAAGCCCCTGTCTGCCGGAACTCGGGGCAAGGGATGCCATGGTTGGGGAACCTGCGGGGGTCCCGGCGCCGAGCCTTCTCGCCGCGGTGCGCGTACGGGCACGTCATCCACTGGTGCGGGTACGCCTTGGCGCACCGCTTCACCTTGAACTCGTACATGAGGAAGTCGTCGAGTTCGGCCTTGGTGACGCCGTAGGCGAGTCGGGCGGCCTCCGAGAGCTGGAGGTAGCAGGGAAGGACCAGGATTGGGTACTCGTAGTTCATGTTCGGGATGTCGTTATGCATCCTAAACATCTATCTCTGTCCTTTTCCCCCTTTATTTCCGGCGTTGTGTTGTCAGAAGGAGAAGGAGAACGTGTAATGAAAAGAGGAGTAAATGAGCAATGGAAAAGCCACCTTCTTCTTCTCCGATGACGTCGACGGGTCTCGAACTCGCGCTATTTATAGAGGCATCGCCTTTGTTTGGATCTGCATGCATGTTAGGCAAGTGTAACGTACAATTCTGCCACCAACTCGAGTAGTTAAAGTTATGTAACCCGATGACCTATGAGTTGAGCACCGCAGAACACTGCACACCACAACTCCATGGACATCAAACTTTAGGACGCAGTCTTAAGTTCTGCTGGTGGTGGTTTCATGAGGAGCCAAGCCATGGCTGGATAACACGGCACCACCGGGGGAGGAGGTGTAAAGGGCGGGGGCGACGGACGCGTGGAGCGGTGCCATTCGATCTGTTGCGGGCGACGACAAGAGATGCAGAGGGCTGTTCTACGGGTATCTGAAACGGCTTGATGCTTTGTCCGAGCTCTCCGGCCGCGGACAGAATGGTTGGTGGAAATGGTATTTCTTCTTCTACTGGTGGCGGTGCATTCTCAGGCAAAACACGCAGGCTTTAAGTCTTATACAACCATGTTGTAGACAAACGATTGCTTGATACTAGAGGCAAGAAAGAAGAAGGGGAGGGGAAGGAATAATTTATATGAGAAGATGAACAGCACTCCAATCTTTCCTTCTCTATTTCATGAAAGATGAAGGTAAGACAGATTATGGAGTCGATCTAGAGGAGCAAGACCTCAAGTTCCTGAGGAGGAAGAGGAGGGTTAGCTAGTCTTGAATTTTGTTCCAAAAGCTTAAGTTTATTAAGTTATGCATGAAAATCTAAGATACTTAACCCCCATTTTCTCACTTATGAATGCAAGACTATTTACTTAATTTTATTTTCCAAATTTTACCTCTAACATAAGAATATTTCATAAAACATCTATCTCTCTTCCTTTTTCTTTTTTTTTGTGGAGCTCATCCAAAACCTTCAGTGTCTCTTTCTATATAGTAGGTTTCTTCCAATGTCACCAGACGAGTGTACCCTTAGGATCAAATAATGTAGATTATTATATGGCCCAATAACTTAGGATAATATATATTAAAGATTTAATTAGATTCTGATTAAAATTATTCATCAATTGAAAATAAATCCTAATATTGGAATGTTACTATTTTAACTCTATCTAATTAGATTTTGATTGAAATTATAGATCAATTGAAGATCTATAATAATAATAAGATATTCTCAATCATCTGATTGATCGTTCTCTAATATATCAATCAGAGTGGTTATATAGAAATAGAAAGAGAAGATAATGACCTAATCTTTTAATGCAGAACTATAAGGGCTTCACACGATGTTAGATGTATGATAGTTTGAACATACACTCTAAACTCTCGAATATATTTGGTGATGTTATCGAAAATGATCATCAATTTATATTTTGAGAGATTTGTTTAAATCCATGTATATGCATTTGAAGGTCCATCTAAGAACAGCATTAATTCTCTAGACACTGGTCAATGTCTAGCTTATTGTACACACACAGCACAGTGCAGGCTTAGAAGGATCTCTATGGATGGCGATCATGTTCCCGACGGAGAAGATGGTCGCTCTTGAAGCATTCAGCAGCTGGGAATGGGCACCCCGGAACCTTTGACATAGGCGGCCAACGGCCGGGCCCCCGACGGTACCGCCGACGAGCACGGGTTGAGCTCCACGGGGTTGCAGGTCACCGATGCTGTCGGTGCCGCCGCGGACAGGAGGAGCGCAGAGGCAAGAAAGAGCAGCAGTATCGGTTTCATGCTGTGTGTGATCATTGTGATTAGGTCAGATGATGAGGAAAGATAACCATATCCATTATTTATAGGCCTGAGAGAATGGCTCAGTGGACGAAGGTGGCAGCATTGTGGATGAGCACCCATTAAAGGAAGCATATGCGGGCAAAAGCTTTCACGAGGTGATGAGTGGGAGCCTTAAACCTTCAAATAGATGGTACGAAGTGTGACAATATTTTTCTTGTTGCAATGAGAGAATGGAAGAATTGGATACTTACATTCAAGTTTGATGCTTATGCAAGTAGGGAGCTTTTTATAAGTCAAAAATTTATTATAAAATTTGTAAAAGAATAATCTTATCGTAACAATAATTAAATTCTTATAGATAAATATTAGGTGAAAAATAATAACATTTGAGTCAGCACGATGTGATTCAATCCAGGAGCGATGAAGTAACCATTAAGGTATCTTCGAAGCCTTTCCGAGGGCTAAAGCGAATATACTTTTATGTTCCAATGATGACCTACATGAAGATCTAAAATTTCAAACTTGATTTCTCACGATCAAGTTAATTTTAAGGTTGATGAGTCAAAATAGTAAAAAATCTTTGATCTCGATTAATATATAAAAGATAACTTTTTATACCAGATAAAAAAATAGAATATTTGATAGAATATCCATGAGGGAATAACTCATAATCGTTCTTTTTAAATTAATCATTCTTTATGCCAATCAAATTCTTACGTGTATAACCACGTATGGAGTTATCAATGATTGAGAAGATTTTCTCCGTAAACAAAAGTGAGTAAATCATTGGGTGAACCTTACCGATAATTGTTGGATTATAATTTTTAACCAAAAAAGAAAAATTGTAAACTTATAAGTGGGAGAGAGGATTTATCCCCTTAAGCAATTGCATGAAAGCTTGGCCTTTTTGTGAGTCTAATATTGATTATAGCATGATCATAAATGTCTTGGAAACTAACTTTGTTTTGATGTCTACATCATCATTAGCCCCCATTAGCCCAAAACTTCTGGAAATATCAATTTCGTAAAATGAGCCAAAAACATAAAAATAATTTTTGTGAATATAAAATATTAATATGGGAAGAAAAGTTTTCATTCAGTTGAAATATAATGAAGATGAAAAAAATCAATGGGCCTATGTTGTTTTATATATGAAATCAGGTTTTTTCTTTTGCATAAAAAAATAATTTTGAATAGTAACTACTTTTGGTAACCACATACTTATTTTTTAGCAGAAAACAAAAAAAAATTTGATAAATATATTTTTAATATAATTTTATATTTGGTATGGACAAAATTGATGCTCACTTGAAACTCAACTTGCCAAGTGGTCATGAGGGTCCAGCTAGCATGGTGATGATGTGATGCCAACCATGAGGAAGAAGAATCCATTGAGGACTGACTAAAGGAGTAGCTTCATACAGAAAACTATAGATGAAGCTAAAGACACCAACAGAGAAGTATATAGTTATAGGAGATATGATATTATCTCATTTGATCCAATGTGAATAGCTCGATATACGTTCCGAACATCCGAGTATGTCCCTTTAGCGAGTAAGTCACCAAAATATCATCAAGAGGACTATAGTTCACAAACCATCTTAGAGTCGATAATAATCTTACAATGACCACTAGGCTTGGAGAAGTTGCTCGATCAACTTGACATCGTCTCCTCTTTCTTCTGCTAAACAAATGATCGACGGTCACTCGTTCCTACTCCATGCTCTTCACTGTAATTGATCACTGTATCACATCATGCACCTTAGCTTCATCCATTAGCTACAATGTCACCAACTGTTAGGTCCAGCCCATACGTGGGCTTGGACTAATGTAAGCCCAAATCTGATTTATCAGCAATTAAAAGAAAAAAATAAAAAAGAAAAAGGTGTGCAGTTGAGGGCAGCTAGCGAGAGGAAGCGTTTGTGCGTGCAGCGAGAAAACGGCGGCGGCGTAGAGAGAGAAGAAAAGAACATAGAGATTTTGAGTTTTGACCCAAATTAAGGAGAATTGTTGTAGCAGTTTATTTTTTACTTTTTTATTATATTCAGTTTGTAAGATCTAAAATTCTCTTTTTGATGAGATCCATGATGATGATATGTTATTCTTGAGTTCAGATCTATGTTCTTAATGTTATTATAATTCTTAGTTATTCTAGAGAAGATTTACTGTTAATTTATTATCATTATTGGTGATAGTGGAAGTTTAAGGTGGACTACGGTCCTGATCGATTTATTGCTTTACTATTTTTGCTGCTCTAGTTGATATTTATATTTTGATATAAGTTAGCATTTTGATGATGAACCCATTTTGATACACAAAGAGAGAAAAGAATTATTCCGCTTTAATAGGTTTTTCCCAATACCATTAACTTTGTCCGTTGTCCATAAGATCATCCATTGACTTGATTCGTCCTTTACGTTACATCTTTCATGGACATTGTAATGTTGCATCTACCAATAATGACTTCATCTATGGTTTATTTCAAAGATGATGATAAATAGGGATGTCCTTCGGAAAAAACTCAAGAAAAGCCAAAAAAAACTTTCCCGAGAATTTACCAAAAAGTAATTACACTTCTTGCACTTGTAAATCCAATTATTGAAGCTGCTACACATGAAACCTCGATGCACAATCTTTAAAAATTTTGCATGGTAAAACAATAAAATTGATTAGGATGAAAAATAGAATATGATCTGAAAATAATTTTAAAATAGGATAATTTACCCCAAAAAAACTCTCAACAATGGGGTTTTATAAGATGGCACCCCTGTGTTTTTTATCAAAGGGCATCCTATTTTTAAAACTATGATCAAAATACCCTGCTATAAAATAACAAAATGATAGTTGATGCTCGTTGATTATGGTTGACTCTAGTTTTTGGGCTGAACTGATTTGTTGCCAAACCGATTCAATAAAACACTAAGTATTTGATATATTCTTTTTTAAGTTCTAGATAGCCCTTCATTATTTTTCAAATCGTACCATTACCCCTATTCTACCAATGCAACAACAACGATAAAGATCGTCATCTAATTTACATTAAGATCGGTATACTCTATCTTCAAGTTTCAACTTCTTTATTCGAGCACTATTAATTGGAATCTTAATGACAGTGTAAGAATGATTGTCTAGTTGTACTTAGTCAACAAATTTAAATCATTGATATAAGATAGTAACACGGGGTGATATATAATTGGTTTGATAAAATAAAATATAAATAAATATATACAAAATATACTATTGACAAAAGTTAGTAATGTCAACATATGAATTTCCTAATCGCTAAATAATTTCTCAAACATATATCTAAAGTCAACGCTTCAACATCTATGGGTTCCCCATAATTAGGAACTCTCAAAATTAGAGTAATATCGGTTAGACTTGATTAGGTCACCACCAAATGTAAAAGTGGATCCGTTGTTCCAATGAACCAAAATACTATAGTAGAGTGAAACATAGAAATGTTAGAAATATTTGCTACATAATAAAAAGGTGTCTTAATAAGAATACAAAGACATGACACACCCTAAAAAAAATGAAAATCAAGTGCTCTCAACTTCTGCGTTCACAAAGAAAACATCCAAAATAATTGATATAATAATGATCATTGACTATACATTATAGAGAGTGTTCATGGGTAGTTGAGAAAGGATGAGGTGTTGAGAAAGGATGAGGTGGTGACCGAGGGGGACGACATAGGAGAAGATGATACAACAGGAGATGAAGGAGGAAAAGGTGGAAAAGGTATTTCACGCTTCTTCAATTTTACATCTTAAAAAAATGAATTAATTACATATGACTTGATAATGATTAATATAAATCTTTAAGTTATGATATATATTAATTATACAAACTGCATTATCTATCTTCTTTTTCCCAAGTTAAAAGAGATCTATGTAATGGCATCATTTTGTATATACCTACAAAAATAAAGGTTATAAATAGAGGACATTATATCCATTAGGGATGAAAAGAAAGAGAAATTAAAACATATACATATTAGAGAGTTTAGTACCCTTACATTCCAATAAAATAATATGTCTAACTAAATGAATTAAAATCTTATTTGGTAAAGATAACTTACAAGCAGGTTATCAATGAAGTGCAATGATATGAGCCTGCTAAAGGGCGAGCGAGTTATCAAAACCAAGTAGATTATCATGTATCATCAACCATAAAAGATGACAGATGATAATTCATAAAATAATGACACGCCCGTACTCTAATGTTCCAAAATTTGGAACTCTATTTTATGAAATCCTACAAAGGCCGAATTGAAATCTGATGCGAGGTTTAGGCCTCATCTATCCTCTTAACATCACAATCAAGAAGACTAACTACACACTCTTATCATAGTATTTACACCATAAAATGAGATCAAACATTTTCTCAAGCCTTTAGATGTTGCACAACCACATATATTCATTATTTATCCTTCGGCACTATCACTACAAGCACATAGAGCTACATGTAGTCATTTAGTTCATGTTATGCATTATATATGAATAGGTCCTCATAAGACTTCAACCAGTCAATAATCTTGTTGGAATTAGTATGAAACAACAATTTGGATTATGCATGTATAATGACAATACTAATTTTCATAACAATATAATGGCATCTAAAATCATAACAAGTGAAGGGACAACAAATTGTCAATGCAAAGATCTTCCTTGAATATAGTAAGCACATGAGAAAATTCAAGTGTTAACAATTACAAATTACTTTCCTACTCATAATAATGTTGTGCAAGCATAACTATGTAAAACATACACTCACCACCTGTTCAGAGTAAGCAACTTCTTCCATTTCTATTAGGTGATTAGATAGGTCGCTAATTGGTAGAAAACAAAATTAGGTTGACATCTAAAATATTCGATTACATAGCTCTTAGATAGTCTTGTTATTTGTTATATTACCTAAGAATTCCATATAATAGCAAGTGTTAATGTGAAACGCACATATCAATCAACATAGCAGCACATACAAATTCTCACGGGAGAGGAGCACAGGAGTTTGCCACTGTAAAAAAAAGGAGAGGAGCAGCCATTGTTCACCATCGAAAATGAACACAACCTTATAAAAAGGGGCTAGTTGTCACCGGAGAGGAGCACAGGAGAGAAGAGGAGCATTGGTCACCATCACTCATTACCTATGAGGAGCACAAGAAAGAAGAGGAGCATTAGCCACCGTCACCTACATTAGAATTATACTCATTCAGTATAACCCTCGTATAATCTCCTTTAATTTTTTATTAAACTCGACTTGATCCATTTTGAAGGATCTGACCTGAATCAATTTGACCCACATTGAGATCCTAATCAGACTAAACTAGCATTTGGATTAGTTGGGTTTAAATCAAGTCACTTAATTTAATAAAAATAATCAACCTAACTTTAAGGATATTTTTGATATTTTAAATAAAAGAAATACCTCTGGTAAAAAGGCCATTTGATGAAATGCTATTATTAAGGGTCAATTATCCAATATTATTTAATAAAATTAGTGACAAAATGTATAGAAGCTAAAGAAAATATTTTTCATAAAATAAAATCTCTATAGATTTTATTTTATGAAAATAGTTAGGGATCCAATAAATCAAACATTGACTAATTGGAAATGTTAAGGTTAGAACGAATATCTCATATTTGAAAATTTACGATCAATTGGACCAATATATAAGACCACTTCGCATCAACTAATCTTTTAAAAAATAATCCCCTTAGGATAATAAACTAAGTTAACAAAAGTTCATCTTTTATGAGTCTGTTCATTCAATTGGAAAGAAGAGAGGTTAAAGTATAATAAAATGAAATAAAGAGTCATGAACAAAGAGACGTAAGTGCTATCCTACGCGTATTTGTCAGGGTGTTGGTGTTTGTCGACGAAATCGATCATGGAAAGCCTGGAAATAATGAAGACTCACGTTTGCAATTTTGCTGAGTTTATTCGAGGTTGAGGCATAGAAGGTTGTCCATCCATCCACGCACCGCTTTTACCTTTATTTAGAGGAGTTTGTTGCCACCAAAATAGGATAAATACATAGGCCACTTTAATTGGTTTTCTACGATTGCCTGCAACACAAGTTTTCGTCAGTAAGACAGCAATCTCGCTTTCGATAAACTTGTGGCAGAAGACTTCCAATGTACTGTTCGTCCATATCACGTTGTAGAGATGAGTCCCTTGGGTCACTAAACTGGAGTTCCTTAGCCACCAAGGCGTCCGCCCCTCATGTTCAACATGAATGGCGGTAATGGACCACAGCTCCGCTGTTCTTTCCTTGGCATGATTCTGTGCTGTGTACTCTCTTCCAAACACAACTCTACGAGTCTGGGGTCTGAAGTAGCACTTTTCTGCCTCAATCTGCTCACTCACCTTTGCAGAAAAAGGAGAGGCACTGGAATCTGATCACCCTTCCTTCCGTGAAGGCCCCTCCTGTTTCATGTCTCTGCATCGAAGCAGAAATAAAAAGGTATACTCCCAAAAGAACATCCGTGGCATATAACTACAGGATCATTGGAGGATTTGTGAGGAGATTTGATTAACACACCAAAATTGTGGAAACATCGGTTTAGCATCAAATATGCACACACAATAGTACTCTTTTCCGTGTACGTTCTTCAGATGATGATGTGGTCCGATTATTTGTTCGGTCCACACCACACTTGGAGAAAGGTGATGTGATAAAAGGAGCATCTAAAAGATTCAAACGAGGCAGTGAAGAGAAAGAGTGACCATTCCAAGCGCCGAGCAACTCGATTGCGATACCCACTCGAGACTGCAAACTTTAGCTCAATCGATGAGCATCATCTTTGATATCAAATAAGTGAAGATGGAGATTGCTATTCGCAACCACTTATTTTATATGATTATTTTAAAAATAATATAATATAATTGACTAGATGAAGTTTAGTGAGTACCAATCGTAAGGGCGTATGACATTAAAGAAGAAAGACCAAAATGGAGTAAACAGCTACACAACTAAGCAGTACTAATTGTCATCGTTACACAGTAGTAGAACAGTGAGTTCCTTGCACCAAACTCATCGGTCCCGGATCAGCGCCGGGTCTCGGCACTATCACAGCAACGCAGTCTACATCGATTCTGTAACTCCCCGACACCCAACTCCCCACCTTCCATCGGAGCTTCCCGTCGAGCTTGAGCTCAAGATACAACCTCCCGGCGGTCTGGTCGCGGCTGACGTGGTAACCAAACGAGGGAGCAACCGGCATGGCGATCCCATACAGGGAGGAAGACAAGATGTTGATGTCCTGGTGGCCCTGGTAAAACGGCGGGAGCTCGGAGTCGCCGGTGATCTGCTGTCCTTTGTAGGCCGCGTAAGCACGAAGCCGGTCGTAGTAGATGCCGACATGGGAGTTGGGGTTCTTGGAGACGACGGTGGCTTGGATGGTGGAGTTGAGGAGGCGAGGCGAGGCGAGGCTCAGCTCGTAGACTGCGGTGTCCCTAAGGTAGAATTCCGGCTTGGTGGGGTGGAGGACGAGCCAGATGAGGAAGACTACGGAGAGGATGGAGACGAGAAGGGAGAACAAGCTGTAGAGAATCTTCTTGTTCGGCTTGTTCAAGTGGAAACCCTTCTTAGAGCAGTCCTTGGGTGATGTGGTGACGAGAAGAGACATCTGCTATGAAGGTGGGATGATGTGCAGCAAGAGAGGGGTTGAGGATGAGACTGCAGCGAGGAGATGTCTTTAATATGAGAAGGTGGTGCGCAATACATTAGCATGCGCAAAGCAAAACAATTATTTGTAGAGATCAACGCAGCCTTTTGACTAGTAGATAGGGTTGTCCACTGTTCCATGTACCTTTAAGTGTACACAGTAGATATCAGTGATCCATGGATCCAAGCATGATGATGCATGGAATTTGGGATCAAAGCATAATCTGATCTGATGATTCGAATCAGTGGTTGAGATTCAGACGATACACTTTGTTGTAGCCCGAGTATCTGATCCACCTTGTGGAGGAAACAAACTGACAGAAAGCAAGCTATCAAAAGAAAAAGCTAACTCGTTCTTTTAGGGTTTCAAGCAACTATGATTGGGGAGGGTCGATTGAGATGGAGAAAGTGCGGTTTGGTGTGCTCATGGTGAGTGGTGGAAGAGATGCAATTTGATTCTCTAACTTTGACATGTCTAGCAGTTTGGTGTTGTTTATGCCACCTCAACATACCTAAAAATGTTCTTTAATTAGAGGGCAGATTAAATTAAATGCAGAAGGTTTCAGCAAAAGAAAAGGCTTGGAATCATGTACTACTGGAATACTTAACTGAAGCAGAAAAAGGTGTGACTTCTCTCTTCTCAGTTCTTCACATGTTAGCTAACATTCTTTAGAATGGCAGGTTGACATATTAATAGGTAACAGATGGATAAGTGAACAATCCTTTCTTAAAACAATTGAGTCTTAAACTCATACTTATATACATCCCCATTTAATATTTTCTTTGTGTGAAACTATTAATTTCATAATCAAGCACCTGGCACATCCCATTTAATATACATCCCCATTTAGAAAGGCAATTAGGCAGCTTACCATATAAACTGTGAAACAAGAAGCAATACATGATCTCTTTAAGATCAATTAAATCAAATTTTTTTCCATATATAACATATATATTTATTTTTTCTATAAGCAATCCTCTCTAGCTAGGTTGAATTTGATGTTCAAATAACATATTCTATTAAAATTCAGAGGAGAACAAAATTGGATTTCTTCTTTTCTTGTAGAAATAATTATCGATGATGATATTCGATCTTTAATAGATCATTTGTCTTGTATTTATTAAATCGAACTCATAGCCCACGCGTAAATAAATTAGATATACTATCATTTTATATGTATCAAATCTATTGAATGAGGATTCAAACTCTCAATGGTTAATAAGGAAGTGATTTTTCCTTTTTCGTTTCTGATATTAGTTGCATGGACCATTTGATTTTTCTCAAGTTCATGAATCATCAAATTATAAAATGAGAAGAGGACAAAGTATGGTTGAGGAATCATAGAAAATTGAAAAGGAACCTTTTCCTAGTGTTTTGTGATCATTAGTACCTACGCTTGGAGTTCAGTGGGGTTCCCAAAAGTCACTTGCTGCTTTTTGATAAAGATCAATGTTAGTGCTCTTGGGTGAGGCATTGGAGGCTTCATCAGCCTCGAGTTACTTGCAGTGACCAAATGTTAACTGGGAACATTCTTGAGAATATTATATGGTCCAATCATGAAAGGCCTGAATCCAACTTGTGTGCGTATGTCTGTGTCATCAAAGCTTCTTGGATTTATGAGACCCATTGAGAATTCCTTGGATGTGTTAGTAGTGGTGGACATAAATTTTCATCACCTAACTTATCAGGTTGCTTGTGCACTAATGCAAGAATCCTTCATTTCCTTACAAAAGGGTCATTGTCTGTGGTTTCAATCAGGTCACCAAAAGATACACCTCTTTTTAGCTATCCTTGTAAGCTAGAGAACTTTGAAACGCTTTCATGGTGCTGATCCCACTCTTTAGAATGCTAAATACAATATTTCTGAATCAGATTTACTACGAGGGTTCTTTTGTTTTCATCCTACAGGAGAGCATCCAGTTTCTCAAGTTATTCTGCATTTATTCCTGACATGATTAGTAGTACTTACTTAGTCATTAAAACAACAATCTAATGGAAAATAATAATATCCAAATATTAATTAACAATATGCCTTAATAAAATGGATGAAATATTATCAAATGAGATGCCCATTTATTAACAATATGCCTTAATAGAATTAGGTCTACTAAATCCACTGTTGATAAGGTCCATAGGTATTCAAAAAGCAAATAAACCTACAAAACCTGGCATCCAATTACTCTTGTGGACGTTGGATGTCTCTGTTACAGTCAGCAAGCACTTTGTTTCAGGGAAAGGTTACTTTCTTTGACAAATGATTTATATCATTTAGAAAGATGAAGATATCATTGGTTTCACCATCAATTCACCTCAAAAAGGGTGCAAATATCAGAGTCCACATAACTCTATCCAAGGTAGAGAACCTCTCAATCTAGAATTCTACTCTTGCACAGACTGAATACATGTGTAGTGGAATTGTTGTTCAATTTAAAGTTGTCTTGAAGCATTTGATAACAATAGTGAACTTAAACTCTCTTAATATGAGGAATGCAAGAGGAATATGATGCATGTGATGCAGTTCCAATAAGAGATGTAGACAGAGCCTGTGGAGTTGGTAACAATTGTTCAAACAAGCCTGGAACAGTACTGCACAAAAATGTTACAATACAATTTTGGGAAGAATGAGCATTTATTTTATACCCATCTGTAAAATTACATGAAATTTACTCCAATAAGGTCACAAGAATCAACAAGCCTTGTACTTTTTTAATCTGCACATGTGCAAATTTACTGGTGAAGGGTATTCAAGTCTTAAATTTGGTCAATGCATCTTAGGATACATCTCCCCTTCTGTTTTCTCTTCTTGTTCATCCTTTCCATGAAACAGAAGGGTATAGTGTTCATCTAAATGGACAGATCAAAACAGTAAAACAAGGTTTACTGCAAAGAAACCTCAAAGATGCTCGGCCAGAACTATGGTTGCAACTCTCCTCAACGAGTCTGAAACTTCCTGCTGAAACAAACAAGCGGATGCCAACAGGAAGGTGGCACTTGTCCAGAACTGACATTTTTGGGCTCACAATAAAAACAGAATCTTCCTTCAAAACCTGTCATTAACCAAAGTCACAGGCAGCTTTGTGATGAACACAATTTGATATCTACTTACAGATAAAATTGACTAACCCTGTCTGCAAGATTGTTGAGAAGCTCTAAGTCACTCTTGGAGGAACCTGTTGATTTCTTCAGTTTAAGAAAGACAATGGGTGATAATGGATGGCTTGCAATTGTCAATCCCGGTACATCTGACAAGCCTGCACTCTCATAGATTCCAGGAGTTAAGGCGCAAACAATTACGACAAAGATAACAAACATCGACATACACATCACAAAATCATGTTGAGATTATTAGACAAGGCACTATTAGCACTTGGTGCCATATTCAGCATCCAACTATGTGAAATAAAGCAAACATTGATAATTCAGTTAGTGCAACATTTGGCATCCCCACTATGTGAAATAAAGCAAGATCATTGACAGCTGTCAGATCCTACTGTTTGTGACACATGGAAGCATATTAAATGAATAATTGGCCATTGTTAGATAACAGGATGTAGCTAGGCCAACATTCCAAATTCCAAATAGGCACATGTTGAGGTTTGATATCTTAGTTGTTGGAATGACTAATGAAGAGTTTGACCCTGTCAAAGTTTGATGATCCATATATGAGACAAATTCAATATCAGATGATCAATGCTGTAAGATGGTGGAATAAGTGAGATTCAATCTATTCTAGGCAATGAATGGT